>NC_083765.1:37428527-37506027 GCF_963514075.1 Conger conger | reverse complement strand
AGCATGCATTGCACTAGGACCAGTCCGACGTGTTTTTTTTTTTAAGCCCTTGCTCAGTGATGACCACTGACATTTGATGAAATAATAAAAAACCCAGCAGTGAGGGCTCACTGACACAGGTTATAAAAAGAAAGAGACGGAACTGACCTCTGCCAATAAAACAATTGTGCATGCGGGAGAATTTATTCTCTGCACGCCATTCTGTTTTTCTGGTAGAACAGTACTGAACTACTCTGCAGTATCAAGAGCAACCCTCGGTAATGCTTGGCTGAGTGTGACACACGACCAGTTATGTAATATGTCCCCAACCCCCCTCCCCCGCCATCCACCCCCCCCCAACTGGAAATCTTATTCAGTGCTCACCCCCTCCAACCAACCACAGATGCACTTTGCACAGAGAGGCAAGGCATAGACATACCCTCCCCTTTATCACCTTTGTGAAATTTCCACGACATTAAGTTGCGGTCTGCCAATCATATATTCTTTATATAGCGCTCTGCACAATGAAAGTGCAGTAAAATGCTCTGTAGAGCACAAACGAGAGGTGGCCCATCCCCTCCCCCTTCCCAGCCTCTCCCACCCTGCTGTACATCCATCACAGCATTCTTCAGTTAAGCCTACACAACTCTGGACACACACGTCTACAAGGCCAAGGCTGAAGAGAAATGATTAAATAATGCTGGTAAGGAAGTTGACTCCAAGCGGAAACTGCTGATAAAAAAACTGAAAATAAAAGAAGAAAGCTGCAGGCATGCCTCCAGGAACAAGGCCACAGGAAGGAAAAGTGTGTGGTGACTCACCCAAACTATCCGTCTGCATGTAGCCAGTAACAAGGACAACAGTAACCGTTGCATTATGTTTCAGGTCAATTTGACCCCATTCATTGTTTGACATCTCTTAAGATCCAGTTAACTTTTTTTATTTTAATACAATGTTTCTCATTTTCTAATTTCTAATAAACATGCAATAAACTGTTAATGCTAAGTCCTGTACCAACTTTGCATGCATTGTATGGGGTTATTTTGACCCTCTGTAACTGTATAAAATGTAAGAAAATATACAACCATTTTTATTTTTATCTCAGATTTCTCTGTGGATGATTCTGGTGGCACTTTTATGCACAGGTGCCAAACACTCACTTAAAATGAGATGTTTCTCACAGATTTTTCATATTAATGGATAAAGGGCTTTGTTTGGGAGACAATAAGAAGGCAACACACAAAGTGTCAAAAATTTTCCATTGCAATTATTTTCTGCTGATTTAAAATGTTGGGATCAATTTGACCCCAAACATAAAAGAGGTTATAAAATCTTCACATAATATGAGGGTTAAAGCAACTGTCAGAAGCACTGACACAGAGCTGTCTGTTCTATAGAGTTTACAGCACTGACACACAGCCAAATCTGACAACTACATCTGCCACCTGCTGTTCTGTTGACAGCAGGACAGACATTTGGAACATTAGGAAACACCCTCTGACTTCAGTAACGACCACCACAACACTGACACATTGCTTCTGTAACTCTCAGTAATAAGCATGGCAGCATTGACACACATCCAACCCTCTGTACTGACAGATTTTGCACTGACATATAACCAAACTTCCGACAGCAATGACAGCAATAACAGGAAGTTGCCATCAGGACAACATTAGCCCTCTGATGTCACTGATATAACCCCCGACTTGCATATGTAGCATTGATACCTCTAATCCTCTGATACAATGTCTGTCACGTATATGTCAGTGCAAGATTGTGGTTCAGGAGCACGCTTCTTTAAAGCGATAATTTCCCCTTCTGGCAATTCAGTGTTCTGAACCAGATAGCAATTTGCATGTCTTATTTAAAAAAAAAAAAAACGCTCTTTGCTGATCTGTAGGAAAAAAAACCTTACACCACAGCATAGTCTAGTTTCATAACCTGAACACGAAACGATGACTACCACAACCAGCGTCTCGGTCCCACAAATTTGGAAAATGATTAGAGCAGGTCCAGGACGATCTTGTCCCCGTTTCTTCC
This sequence comes from Conger conger, assembly GCF_963514075.1. NCBI lineage: Eukaryota > Metazoa > Chordata > Actinopteri > Anguilliformes > Congridae > Conger > Conger conger. The sequence continues at coordinate 37,504,008 of NC_083765.1, read as the reverse complement.
GCAATTAAAACCAACTCGAATCATCCGAAGAACCATTTCGTTTATAATAAACAATCAAAGATAATAATAATAATAATAATAATAATAATAATAATAATACGCTTTTTAATTAATATGCACGAGTTGCTCTGTGTGTGAATGGCTTGATACAAATTAGCACATTTTGTGGCTGCCATTGCATTTAAGCTACTGTTAAAATAACATCGCTGGGAGACCCGAGGGTGCGCGTGCTTCGCCAGGATACGCGTGGAGACCGAACAGCTGTTTTTTGACCACGCTCCGATCGAGGTAAGGTGCATCAGTCAACCTACCAGCAGGAAGGGAATTTAACGAGGGGAATCGCGCGTCTCTTAAAACACATTCCTAACAAAGAACAGAAAAAACAAGAACAAATTAAATCAACCAAAAAAAATATCTGTAAACAAAAACGCATGCATTACTTGCATTAATGATGTAGGAGGTGTGGCAGCTTTTAAAAAGCCTGCTGTTCAAAACAAACGCAGTTATTTCGAGGGAAGGTTGATACCACACGCTCGCTAACAATTTTAACATAATACAAAGCTTTAACAATTACAAACATGTTTAAAAAATTTTTGATTTGTGTAGGGGGAAATACACGCATGACGAAGACCAAGCTTAGCCAAAGAACTGAGCGACGCCACTGCCTCCTTATGTAGCAAGCTAGCCAGGTCATCATTCCAGCTGTCAGAGCAGCAGCGACCAGGAAAGCCATTTCAGATGTAAAAATGAAAGACAACATGGAGCAACCGCTATATAAAGGCGACGGAAGCAGTTCCACATAATCGTATAGACGGTGTACACTTAAACAACATGATACGAGTCAGAACAATTACATACCCGAGAACCCCCGACAGAAATCGAAACGAGCTGCTTTCCATTCACTATGCTGGACTTGCTGCAGCACGACTCTTCACGCATGCCCAGAACATCAATTTAGGCACAGAAATGCCCTGCGACTGCGACTGCGCTTCCTCTGCGCATATGCACAAATGTGTAAAGCATATGAACTGCTCATTACATTCATCGAACGATCTATATTTCCTCTCCTTGTGATATACCGATCAGGGAATGTGCGCAGATGCGACGTAGAGTAGATTAGACGAACAGTTGGCTAATAATCGAAAAGCCCTTACACGTGATCTTTGAAATACATGCGACTGCGGTATTTTCCTTTTGGTTCGTGATAACATTGAATTTAAAATACAAAGCAAAGAACACGTGATATTTACTTGAAATATTGTAAGGAAATATGTTATTTCTCAAAAGCATATTGATGCGTTGCATATATAGGCCTATATTTTTACATGTTATCCTCCTAAGACCTGGCGTACACATGCGTGGACTCCACATTTTGGGCTGTACAACCATAATACTTAATTCTTAAGACCGAGAGTCCACATATGTGGACATCATTTTTCTCAAAAACTACATCATGTCAAAAGATGATGCTTAGTTTTTATACTTATCAGGTCCCAATAAGCCCAAATAGCAAAGAGAAATTAAAAATGCATACCAAAAAAGAGTGCGGGTTTTAGGAGGTTAAATGCCATATAAACCTCATATGGCTTTTCTTTTCGTACACTTTTGTGTTCTGTTGTCTTTTTACATAGGAAACCAACTGCCATTATCGACCTTCGTGTCAGTGAGGCATTTAGTCCAATTCCATTTAGTCCTACTGGTCTCCATGTAATTCGGATTACACGGTCGAATTTTCCAGAACGTAATGTTCAATCTTGCTCATTATGCGAGAGCAACTACGCAGTTACTCTGAAGATCTGGAGGTTCACGAGTAAATAGGAAACATATTAAAATAAAGATAATTAGTCCTGAGAAGAAATTAGTTGGACTGAATTGCAGGCAAGACAAATAGCCTATTTAATTTAAAAATAATAATAATCTGCTATCTACATAATAACATGACGAACAGGCCATTCAGCCCAGCAATGCTCACCTTTTTCTGAAGTGTACCTATTGTACTGCTTAGTTTGCCTAAAAGGGAAATAGTGTCTAGCACCGTGTCATGCCTTGTCTTGAAACCCCCAGGGTTTCTGTCTCCACTACATATCCTGGCAAGCTATTCCACTGACAAAGTCTCCTTTTACTAAGCTTGAAGATATTAATCATCTTAAGTCTTTACTCATAACTTTCATCTTTTATACATGGAATCAATCTGGTTGCTCTTCTTTGAACTTTTTCCAGTTCTTGTAGTATGGTCCCCAGAACTGCACACAATGCTCTAAGTGTGGTCTGACAATGGTATTGTATAAGGTCAGTATAGCTCCCTTAAATTTATACTCAACATTCTTGAGTACTACCAATATTGTTGGCCATTTTTACTGCTACAGTACATTGACTAGAACCTGAAAGGCTTTGATCAACTATTGCTCGAAAGTCTTTTTCAACTTGAGCACATGCCGGTTTTATATCACCCATGATGTGATCCTGTCTTCAGTTTTTATTTCCCTCATGTATGACTTTATAATTACTTATTGAATTTAATTTGCCGGGTTTCCCCCCACTTCTAGGTTCTGTTTAAATCTTCTTGGATTACTCTAGTAGATTCCAAAATGTTAGCTAAACCTCCCAGTTTTGTATCATCTGAAAATTGAACTAATGTACTTTCAATGTCCTTGTCAATGTAATTTATGTAAATGAGGAAGACCAGTGGTCCCAGCATCAATCCTTGTGGGACTCCACTTTCCACAAAACCCTGAACAGAACTCTCTCATTGCTACTCTCTGTATTCTATCCTGTAACCAGTTCGAACCCACTCTGAAATGCCTTCTGTAATTCTGTCCTCATTTTGATAATGAGTTTGTCATGTAGCACCTTAATGTACATCTTCTGTTGTTTCTCGACAAATGTATAACATTTATATGTGATTGTAATACAGAATATTTGACATTATAAATACAAGCATTTGTATTATAAGTAGTCCTACTAATTTTATGTGATGTCTATGTAATAAAGAGTAAACCATTGTCAACTGATACTGTTTCATCCATCTGCACCATAGGTTTGTAATATTTCATATTTTAACAGGAAAAGATTTGCCAGTATTTATTTTGTGTAAACTGCCATTTAATGTTTTTTTTGTCAGGGCCTGAGTGAGATTTGGGATGGGAAAAAAAATCTGGAGCTAAGGGTATGACGTACTCTACAATGAAGTTACTGAATGTGTCTCTGTAGTAACCTGTAGTAAACCTTACCTTAGGTGTCCACTAGGGGGTAATACCAGTTGAATGTTGTATTTGCCATTATCTAGAACAGGGATGGGTTAAAGAGGTCTGTATCAGTTCCTGGACATGGGCGGACGGGCAAAAGCGGACACCCAGGAATGTCTCCACCATCTGCTCTGTGCCCTTGACCCGTGCGTACTCCCCCCTCAAAGTGCCACCCTTCACTGTCACCACTGGAGCCTCACCTGCAGAAAACCGGCACACACAGAGTATTGTTCATGGCTGCCAACATTCCTTTGCATAATGCATATCTCTGAGAGGGGATGGGTAGGTGTGCGATTTACCAAACAATTTTATTTGTTCATTCATTCATTGATTCATTCATTCATTATCCTAACCCGCTTATCCTGAACAGGGTCGCAGGGGGGCAGCATTGGGTGAAAGGCAGGAATACACCCTGGACAGGTCGCCAGTCCATCGCAGGGCACACACACCATTCACTCACACTCTCATACCTATGGGCGATTTAGACTCTCCAATCAGCCTAACCTGCATGTCTTTGGACTGTGGGAGGAAACCGGAGTACCCGGAGGAAACCCACGCAAACACGGGGAGAACATGCAAACTCCGCACAGAGAGGCCCCGGCCGACTGGGATTCAAACCCAGGACCTCCTTGCTGTGAGGCGGCAGTGGTACCCACTGCACCATCTTTGCCGCCACGGTAGCCTTATACCAACCCAAATTGGGTTTTCAATATCGGGGTTTGCTTTTTCAATCACCAGTCAATCACGTGTTTCAGTATAATAGCAATATACAGTGGTGTGAAAAAGTGTTTGCCCCCTTCCTGATTTCTTATTTCTTTGCATGTTTGTCACACTTAAATGTTTCAGATCATCAAACAAATTTAAATATTAGTCAAAGACAACACAAGTAAACACAAAATGCAGTTTTTAAATGAAGGTTTTTATTATTAAGGGAGAAAAAAAATCCTAACCTACATGGCCCTGTGTGAAAAAGTGATTGCCCCCTAAACCTAATAACTGGTTGGGCCACCCTTAGCTGTCAATTAGACTTATTTTTCTTACTGCTTCTACTGCTGTAGCCTATCCACTTAGAGGCTTGACGTGTTGTGTGTTCAGAGATGCTCTTCTGCACACCACTGTTGTAACGTGTGGTTATTTGTATTCCTGTCACCTTCCTGTCAGCTTCGATCACATTTCCTCCCCATTGTGACATTTGGTCTGAAAAACAGCTGAACTTCTTTCCCATGTCACATGATTGGCTGATTAAATATTTTCATTAACAAACTAGTGTACAGGTCTGCCTAATAAAGGGATGACAGTGTATTTCAGTGGTTTCACAACACCCTGAATTATACTCTTTACTAGTGACATATCAATTGCATTCCAGTCGGTCTTCTTAATTTTTAACTAAGAGAGACATGGGGTAAGTGCAAGGTACATCCTACATCCTACCCTCTGTCCCTCAACTGAATTGGCCTCAACCCACTCCATACAAAGAAAAACTGTGCCCTTTTATCAGCTCTGCCCCCATCTACGCAGTCCATAGTTCAGTTCTCCATTCTCAGTGTCCTTGCCTGGCATGGAGCAGAGTTTTTTTCAGTCACTTGTTTGGTCTTGGTAGCACAGATTGCACCATTGCACCTGCACCAGGACTCTCCACCTGCCGTCTCTAGGTAAGTGCTCCACGGATACACAAACCACACAGACACTGAAATAGCCACAAATCAAAAGTAATCAAATCCCCCTGCCGCCTTCCCTCCCTCCCTTCCTTAACCTTAGGAATGTTTGCCCATTCCTAAAAGTTCACTGAAAACCACTAGAACCTCGTTCCACAATGAACTAAATGTATTTTGCTAAATAATTCTATTGCGATTTCAATTATCTGTCTGGAACCACACAAAACTTTATTGAATGTGGTATCCACAGTCGAATGAGTCTACATGGCAAATAAGCCATGTGCAAACTATATTGCAGGGCTGCTGCCCATCCCAGCACGACCACTGAAAGCTCAGTAGTGGGGGAATACTGCAATGTCATTCATGAGGCAGCCACAAGAGGACGCCATAAAAGCAATAAAATCAAAGCTACAAAAATGGTAAGAATGTGATGTTTTTTTCTTAATTACTTATAATTTGCTTGGTTTCCATATGCACTTGTCCAGGCTGACTCATACCCAATAAGTAGGTCTGACAGAGAAGGAAGAGGTGCAGCTGTGGGGTGAAGTCTGTGCTCCACCAGAAGCTGTGCAGTGCTGCAACCATTCGCAAGTGCTGATTTTTTACCGTTGCCTTGTGGGCGTTTTGGGCTGCTGGTGCAGTTGGCAGCAACCGCTGCAAAGTGGCTAGAGGAAAACTGTGACACGGTACGCCATGTCAATATGAAAAATAAGATTGTCACTTCCATAGAAGGCCATGTTTTTATACATTTTATTTGCTCTGTTTTCCCGTTTTAACGGGATAATTTTCTTTTTTTTTTTGCCAGCTTGAGATATTTATGTCATTAACACGTTATAACAGATAGATAACAAGAGATAACAAGATTGTCTTGAAATCTCAAAAAAAAAAAAAAAACTTTCTCTAGATAATAACGAAAATAACTTGAATGAAATTTTGAGTTGCACGTGTTGGTCAGGCAAGGAATTGCCAGGTTGCTCTTATCAAAAAGTGTCTAGTTTGTGTAACTGTGAGAGCCAGGTTTATAACTTCCCCATACAGAGATAAAACACATCAAAACTGCAGTTAACAAATGAAACAACTGTTTCCATAACAAAGCGATATGAATTGGTTGAGCAATATCTGTCTTATCTGTTGGCTCTATTATTAAGATGAGACATGTTGACTCTTTCTCTTTAGGATGGCCTAAAACTCATTTATTCATTGAGAACAACATTTCTAAAAGCAAAATAAATTTTGCTTTAACGATCTGAACCAGTCTTTTCAGGGAGCATCAGGGCTCGGTGGGAGTTTGGCCAACAGCTGAGGGAGGACGACATCCATGAAGTGCACCCTATTCTGCCTGAGTTTCTGTCCCACTGATTGTGTGAGGTCCAACTTCAGGTACTCTTCAGTCTCTCCATAGACTGGCCACTGCACCAGCCCCGCACCATTGGGTGAGCTGAGACAGAAAAAGGTTTGGCATCAGGGACTGCAGGTGAAATCTAGCTTCACAGCAAACTCTGGAATTCAATATTAGTGACAACAGATGAAAATATACTTCATAGCTAACAGCTTGTGCATGGCTCCTACTAAATGAACAAAAAAACAAATACATCTAATTAAAGTTGCCAGGTAATATATACCTTTGTTCTATATTAACACTCAGGTAGCCAACATACACCCCTGTTCCACATTCTCACCTTCCATTGCCATCTGTGCAAAAAATACTATTGCTCAGTTAATGTTGGTGAATAAGTAGAGTAAGAAATCAGGACTACACATGTTACACCTGAATGTCTGAGTGAGAGTCATGGCAAGGAAATACCAATGGAAATAGCGTGATGTGTGGCAATGTCATGATATAAGCCGTATAACGGAAATGTACCCAGTCCGGGCAAAGTTAGCCCAGTATTCCATCGTCGTTCTGCATAACTCGTCCTCTTCTGTTGTGATATTACCTGAGGCAAATACATAGATATAGAATGTCAATCAGTGCTTTAAGTGTAAGTTTAAGTGCCAGTTTTCTGAGCAAAACATACATTCCGGTGAGTTCCAGTCAACTTCAAGCACTGGTAATAATACCACTAACCAGCCCACGGCACTCACAGATGTTAGGGGGGAAACTTTCTTTTCATTATAGTGGGTTTTGGCTTTTTACTCCAGCACATTGAATTTGAGACAAACCAATGAGTATCAGGTTACAGTACATACTGTTAGCTCTGAGTAGAAGGCATGTCTGTATTTCCAAAGTAATTGGACTGTTGGCTTCTGAATGGTCAGGTGTTTTCAATCACTTCATTAGTGCAGGTATAAAATAAGCTTTCAATATCTAGTCTTAATTCTAGGCTTTTCATTACCTTTGGAGTCTGTTATTGGTATTTGTCAACTGCCCAATTACTTCTGTTCCCCTAAAATGAAGGGACTACATATTAAAAGGGATGTGATTCCTACACACACTACCCAATAAGGATGCAAATACTTGCAAATTAAAGGGGGCAATATGCAACCTCACATGTATTGCTTAATTTAAAATCCAGTGTGCTGGACTACAGAGCCAAAAGAACAGATATTGTACCACTGTCCAAATACATATGGACATGAAGGCATGAAACTCCTGGGCTGAAATGATTCCCACTCCAGCCCTGGTACTGGCCCACTGCAAGCACTGCTGTCAATAGATAAACAATTACTTGAGGTGCTGTATGCAATAGTTAGAATAGTTCATTAACAGGGCTGCTGGGTGGATCATTTAGTTATGGCTCCAGGCTGTCCAGCAGAGATGAGCCACGGTCGATTCTGGACCATGCTAGGCTGAGGCGGTCAGCTTAGGCAGAAGCATGATTGCATCACCCAGGGTATGGCAAGGTTTTGTCAGTTTGCTTTTCGCAGCCCTCGCTGGTCAATCAGATGCCCCTGGATTGCATGCTAAAGCTGCAAATGAAAGGTCTTCACACTGCTCCATGCCAGCTGTAAAATGAGGAGTGAAAAGGAGCAGCTGGAGACACAACGTGTTTTAGAGAACTGCATTATTGGCGAATGTGAATGGCTGCAGTTGCAGATAATTCCACTTTCCAAATGACGGTAGGAATTGGACATGTACAGCCCCATGTTGGGTGCCATATTTATATTTAAAAATATTTTATTTGGATTGATTTGCCAAACCTGGATATATGTCTCTTTGATGTTCAAGTTTTGCTTAGACTCACACATTTCATGATAGGATATGCAGTGAAATCAGAATTACAGATACATTTTGCATGTACAGTACATTAATATACTGAAGGTGAGTGTGTGTCCATTCAGTACACCATGTTGGATGCAGCAATGCAAGCAAACAAGACCAGTCTTAATTAGCACTCCAGAGCTGGTCTTCATTTGTTTTCAGTCTCAATGCAGCACGATACCTGTAACTGTGACCGAGCCCTCAAAGAAACAGGCTCCGAAGACAAAACCAACATCAGAAGCGTGATCTGCCTTCACAAAGCTTGGCCTGCTCTTGTGCGCTTCTGGTCTGTGTTGAAACTCGTACAGGTACACTGGGACACCAGCATCTGAGAGATGACATCACACAAGCTGGACTTAATTAAGGAAAACTGGGAATGAAAATAGAGGCAATGCATGACATACAATAGTTATCTCCCAACTTTCCCCACTGCTTGACACATTTTCATCCACCTGAACTTTTAAAGTATGTGACAAAATGCTGCAATTCTATAGCACTTTGCTTCAATCTGGCCCTTGTTTTCTTTTCTCCCAGGTAATTAGCTGAACAATTAGTGCCACACCTGACTTCCAGGTAAAGGGAGGGTGGAAAACCAGCAGTTTTTGGACCTTGAGGAATGTGATTTGTTTATCTACTGCTGTAGAATATGTTCATGTTTCATAATAGTAAGGTAATTTGAGTAGACCTACTTTGGTTATTCTGGTGAATGTGGAGATGTCATCTGGCTGGTGAGTAAAAGCCTGACTCTGATATGCTTCTCTGAATTTTGCATACCAAAACTTACAGTCCCTTATGGAAATATAAAATAATGTATTGTATGCTAATAAAAAATATTTCAAGATCAAAAACTAAGGGGACAATCCCCTCTGGAGCAATGAGGGGTTAAAGGCCTTGCTCAAGGACCCAACAGCTGCATGGATCTTATCATCATGACTACACCAGAACTTGAACCACCAACCTTATGGGTCCCAGTCATGTATCTTAGCCACTAGGCTGGAGGCTGTCCCCTAAATATACAGTGCAGTCTATATGTATTTGGACAGTTAGTACAATTTCTGTTATTTGTAAAACAACATTTACATCCATATCAGACATCTCTTTTTATACATACTCCCCCCATTTTAGGGGACCAAAAGTAATTGGAGGGTTGGCTTCTCAGCTGCTTCGAAATAGTCAGGTGTATTCAATCACTTCCTTAGTGTAGGTATAATAAACTTTCATTATCTAGTCTTGATTCTAGGCTTTTGATTGCCTTTGGAGTCTGTTATTGGTATTTATAAATGGTAAATGGACTACATATACTGCATAGACATAGGCTAAACAATAAGCTTTAAAAAAAAAACAGTTTGGAACATCATTAAGAAGAAAGTGAGCAATGGTGAGCTCAGTATTTGCAAAGAGGCTGATAGGCGAAGGAAGACCTCTACAGTTGATGACAGAACAATTCTCACCATAATGAAGAAAAAACCCCAAACACCTGTCTGACAGATCAGAAGATGTCAGTGACTACTCTCTGCAGAAGACTTCACAAACAGATTTGCAGAGGCTGCACTGCAAGACGCAAAACCACCAGTAAGCTTCAAAAACAGAATGGTTAGGTTAAAGCTAACTAAAAAGAACATGCAGTTCTGGAATAAAATATAGACAGATGAAATAATAATCATTTGTATCAGAGTAATGAAAATAGCAAAGTATGTAGGTTAAAAGGAAGTACCCAAGAACCAAAGCACCCCTCCCCTTCATCTGTGAAACATTGTGGTGGGGATGTTATAGTTTTGGCATATATGGCTGCCACAGGTGCTGATTTACTTGCCTTCATTGAAAATGTAACTGCTGATAGCGGGAGAGTGAAATCTGAAGTCTACAGACGCATCTTATCTGCTCGAGTTCAATGAAATGCCTCCAAACTCATTGGATGATGTTTCATCCCACAGCAGGGCAATGATCCCAAACATACACCAGTGCTGTCTTTCTTTTTAATGATGTTCCAAACTGTTTATTTTGGAAAGCCTATGTCCAGATAAACCTTATGGTTTGGCCTATGTCTTCGACTGTTTCTTTTCTTATGTTTCAGCTTCGTAATGGCTTCCTTGACTGTCATTGGCACAACTCTGGGCCTCATGTTGACAAACACTGATAATAGACTCCAAAAGCAATCAAAGAGCATGGAATCAAGACAAGATACTGAAATCTTTTTTATACCTGCACAAATTATGCGATTGAATATACCTGACAATTCAGAAGCAGCTGTGAAGTCAACCATCCAATTACTTTCAGTCAAAAATAACACAATATGGATGTAAAAACCCTCAAATTAAAGTGGACAATCTGTACTTTAACCTCAGATTTATTGTTTAATTTCAAATCAAATGTGTTGTGCTACATAGCCAAAATAATGGAAATGGTACCAATTGTCCAAATACATACAGCCTGCACAGTATAATAATTAGTACTTTCAGATATTCCAGTGTATTTAATACAACGTTACAAAATATAAAAGATATATTGCAGCATATTTCATTTTCATAAGCTAGCACATCACTGGTCCAACAATTATGGCACACCACTTACACTTCCATCACTTCCTTAATGAGAATCCTCCTGATACTAACCTCTGTAGTACTTAGCAACTTTGATGATAGGCAGAACCATGAACCGGTCCCCCATCATTTCTGTGAAGCCATCTCGGATGGCTTCTGGAGTCTGTGCATCACGGAGGTACTCCTGGGCAATCAGCTCGTTAGCAGCCTGAAATAGCAATAAATGATCTCAGGGTCATGATGTCACTCAAAAATAAATCTTGAATAAAGCACTTATGGTAAGGTTGATAGCAATGAGTGAGCAGAGACTTTATAAAAATGCTTCATTTGAAACATTATGAATGCCCCTTGAAACTGGAAAGATTCTCCAATTGGTTGCAGACCATCTAACTGTACACAGTTTTGCTAAATACTTAACCTCAAAATTTTAATTTCATGTGAATTTGCAGTGATGTCATGTTACCCCTGACACGATTATTCCATGATTATTGATGTCTGGTAACTAAAGGTTACTAAAGCAAACAGCACAGAATGTGGTCATTGCTAAGTTGTTCACTGAACAACCAGCCTTTCATTAATTATAAAAGATTACTTCAATACTATCACCTTACCCTGCAATGAATGAGAATGGTTTAATGTTTTGACTTGCTAGTGGGTACAGCTCATTTTTTACTGCAGGAAAGCATGATATTCCATCAAAGGCCACTTTCTGTTGTGGCGGGCTTCCTTTGAGATTGTTGCTTTGGTTTACCTCTTTTAGTGACCAGAAGCAAGGTTTAAGGAGTATTTCACGAAGCTGGTTTACGGAATTAGCTAGTTAGCTGGATAACCGAGCTGACTAAAACTAGAGACTAAGGAAAGTGGTAGAGTGGGCTGGGAGGTGGGGATTCAAAATATCAGTGGAGAAATCCAAGTTTGTTATTTTTGGAAATAAAAGGGAGGTAGATGACCAGGGGCTATTTCTATATGGTCAGCCACTGAAGAGGGTCAAGGAGTTTAAGTTTTTAGGTATTTATTTTGATGAGTAGGGGGCTTTCTGAGTGGCAGAGTGAGTGGGAGATGGAGAGGAGAGGGAGGCATTACTATAGGATGCAAGGGAGTGTTAGTGGAGGGGTCATGTTTCTGGGGAATGGTAGGAGGGAACAGGTAATTATGACAAGGTCAAGACTTGGACACTGTGGACTGGCATGGGACCTGGCTCGTATTGGAAAACATGAGGATGGACTGTGTGAAAGCTGTGGAAAGGAGGAGACTGTACGACATGTCATATTGGAGTGTGGAAAGTATAAAGAAGAGAGGAATGTGCTATTGTCTGAAGTGTTGAATGCAGGAATGACTACCGTTTCTTTTAAAACCCTTCTTGGACCTGTGGAACATCAGTATGAAGTGGTGGAGGCAGTGATTAAATTAATCTTCTCTACTGGCCTGTATCTCAGGGTGTGAGGCCAGGGCAAGACCAATATACAGTACTGAGTCCTAACAGCGAAAGGCAGCAATACGCCAACGGGCATCCGGACAGCTAGTCCGGACAGCTAGTCTGCCGGAAAGCAAAAGAAGAAGAAGACACTCAGGTGTTTTTGTGTAGTTCGTGTTACTCTGAAGCTGGTATCACTGGTCCCCTTAGTGAGAGTATTAGTTTACTTTTAGCAAGAGAAGAATTTGTGGGAGTATATCTCCTGTTGTGAGCGTATTCATTTATTTTTAAGAGAAAAGTGTTTTTTTGGGAGTCTAGTAGGAGTTTTAGCTATTTACTACTACAAATTTTCTTTTTCCACCTGTTTGGGATCTATTTAAGTTCACCTCCTCTTTGTGAGAAGTTTTTCCCTGGTGGGGCAGTTTTCACTTAAAGGTTATTCCTCATTTTATATTTTCGTTTTTCTGCCCCTTTAGTCTGCTTTGCAAATGTAGTGGTTGTTTGTTCACGATCAGCTATTGGAAGTGTCTATTGTCTGCATTTGGCCTAACACCCCACGCCCCACCTCACAGTCTGAGAATATTTATGAAGAAGCAATGGGATCCAATTCTCATTGAAAGGCCAAGCTTTCCTTACACAGTACTTATAGTATCATCAAAAGATTGAACTGTGGAATTAGTTACATTTGCCTGGAAGAAAAGCATTTCCAACTGGAAGAAAATAAAAAAGGAAAATGAAGAGTAAGGAAGCTCACCACATTTGGAAAGAAGAAGTTCATTGTTTTCATAACTGTCTGTTTATCCATACCCTTATCCCAGCTAGGAGGAGAAAATGTCTGAGGTATATAGAAAACGACAATGCTGTGACAATACAATACAATACAATACAATACAATACAATCAATGTATAAATACATAGATTTTTAAAAAAGTGTTGGCAGATGAGTATATATGTATGGTTAGATGAGTGTGGTGTGAGTGTATAAATGTATTTATTTTATTTGTGTTTATAGATATGCAAGGATATTTATGTTCATGTGTGTGCATGCATATGTTTGTGTGTGTGTCTGTAGCAGTCAGATTACTTATTTTCAGTTAACTTGCCATTGGGAGGAGCCAGCCAAATTCATCGTCAGTTGCTCCCATAAGCACCGGAACCCTGAGGAATTCCTTGTTTTTTAAAAGCTCTTCACTTGTTTTTTTCAGAAACACTCCATCCACGACACCCCAAAGGAAGACCTTCAGCTGAAAAGCAGTTACTGGGCTGAAACAAAATATCCATAAAGGGAGGCATTTGCTCATGCACCCTCCGGGTTTGGATTCGGATTCAATGACCATGTATTTTTTCCACTTGCCTTGTCAAGTGAGACTTGACTGTGATGCAGTGAGTGACTTGGTTTCTGTTTGTGCAAAACAATGTTTGCCACACACAATAGCCAAACAACTAAAATTGTACCCCACACACCAAGCAAGCCATAGCAACCATACAACTGCCAAATTCGACCACATACATACAACAGCTCAGCAACAGCTATTCTACGATAAAATATATTTTGTCGCAAAATACCTTCCCAAAAACCCACCTGTAAACCTACAGTCAAAATGGTGGCACAGATAAATCCATACAAAAAATATGTGTTACCCCTATTACATGCAATACATACTGTTGATGCAAGTACATAGCACCCAGACAGCTGCAGAACAATGCAGAAATGGATGATGGTGGTGGTACACCCTATTTTTGGGGTTGAGGGGTGTGGAGGGCCTCAGTCACAGTTCTCACATTTGCGGTCGCATTCAAGATGTCTTCCACAGTCTTCTGCCTCAAGCACTGCACCTGCTGCTCTGTGGCATTATGGCTGCATCCTGCCAGATTTGCCACGCTGTGTAGCTATAAAGCAGTAAAACATTGCGCAACAAGGATTTTAGGTCTGCTGTGGGTTTGGAACCACAGCCCTCATCAGCCACTCTGCGCAACAAGAGGTACGATTAATTCACTGAGCTTAAGACTAAAGGTCCGCTGTCAAGGAAATTTATCACACTCTTATGTATTCTCCAGGGATGAATACATGTTCAGTATGTTCATGTGCTATTTCATCTCTCTGAACTGCTGCAGTCACATGTTTGTTTTAACAGGCTGTCTATAAAAATCTTTACAGTTGAGGACTGGCCCCTGAATTTCTACAGCTGTGCCAATGCCAGCCCAGTTAACAAGTGCCAATGCCTGTTCATTTCCTGCAAACACTTTCAGACTTTGGCAGTGCTTTTGGTCAAACCTTCCCAGCCCTAATGGAGGCAGTTGATGTAAACAGGTATGTTCATGGTCAAGGGTGCTGGGTTATCACAGGTAGCTTCTTAATAGCTCACGTCACTTGAAAGGAACTGTGTACCTTTGCTTGAGAGAAGCTGCCCACGGTGGCCACTCCACTTTGAAGGATTGCCTTGTGAAACAAACCAGTCGACAATGGAGAAAGCATCTAGAGAGAGATAAGAGGAGGAGTGACAAAGATAGAGAGGGAGAGAGAAGGAGATAATGATTGATGAACCATTAATTCAGAACTGTTATTTTCTATTGTATCATCAGTATGTCTGTTAACCTTCATATTATGTTTGGAGGCAATTTGACCCCATTCAGTGTTTGATGTCTTCAAAAGTCCTGTGCCAACTTTTCATGTTGTGTGGGGATATTTTTACCCTCTGTAAATGTATAAAATATCCGAAAATATGCAACCATTTTTATTTTATCCAAACTTTCACTTACTGTCCCTTAGGCTTAAAATGAGATGATCCTCATAGATTTTTCATATTTATGGATAAAAGACTACTAATTTGGCGGACAATAAGAAGGTAACACAAAGTGTCAATTTTAGTTCTGTAGTGAGATGAGGACTCACAAGAATGGAGGCGCTAATCCCGCCTGCTGACTCGCCGAAGATGGTGACTGACTTTGGGTCCCCGCCGAAGCTTTCAATGTTGTCCTGAACCCACTGGAGGGCAGCAAGTTGGTCAAAAAAACCCCAATTTCCAGGGGCGTGTTCATCTCCCGTGCTTACAAAAGATAGGGGTTGGGGTACAGAATGGAAGGGGCACGTGATTCTCTGAAGGTCTACATACCATAAGTATAAACATAGAAACCAAATACAAGAAACATGATGACATATTGATATGACATGATGAGCATATTTGAAATATGAGATTTCAATTTTTTTTATATATGTGAAGATTCTAATATTGCTTATATCACATCACAGGTGTACTCTCAAAGAAAAATGTAAAAATTGTTGAATTTGCCATTCAACAATCAAACCTTGGGGGAAATGTATTGTTAGAATGAAAAAGATATAATGAAAAGAGAATACCCAGATAAAACCGATTTAGGAATTAACAGGTCGGTTAAAGCATACGGCATACGCAGCTCAGCCCAATTTATGGACAGCCTGCATGCTGGAATCTGAATCCTGGAATTTAAACTGTATGCAAACTGTAACACATGGTTAAACTTTACAAACAGAGCAGAAGCTTGCATGAAATCATGAAGCAGACTGGCTCCCGCAGTGCTGCCCTGCCAGTGTGGAGGGAGCAAACAGTGTGAGGCACCCGTCTGATTGACCTTGGTGTGCTGACAAGACCTGCGGTGCCGTGTGGAGGAAGTGGCCTGTCATCGCCAGACTCAGGTGGCATTTCAAAGAGAGAGCCGCATTGTCTGGGGCAGAGCAACATTTCAGCCACAGATATAGAATCCTAGATCAGTAAATGACTCAGTGCTAGAGAGAGTCAACTGAGCCTGATATGTTGGACCCAGTGGAATGTGATTCTGTATCAATGATAATGTATTTCTACCGCAGTCCACAGATCTTTGACTATCACAGCCCTGGATAATATGTCAGAATTTTGAGGTCTTATTCAAATTCAGTAAAGCCTACAACCATGGAACTGTAAAAGGCATGCATGTCTGAAAATGACTGAGAGGTATTCTGTGGCAATCCGTTGAATTTAAACTGAATTTTCTTTGTGCAAAAAAGTCAAGTTTTTTTTTCAGGGTATCCACAACACAACCTAACTGTACCAAAATCAGTATTTGGTGAACCTGTGGTGATTGTAATCAACTTGAGAAATGTCATAAGATTGCTTGTGGAATGGTGAAATGAAGGCCCTGAACAGGCCCTTCGGCCCCTCTGTGCCTATCTTTCACTGATAGACCAGAGCAGTGGTCACCAACCCTGTTCCTGGAGATCTACTGTCCTGTAGGTTTTCACTCCAACCTTAGCAAAGCTCATTCAACAGCTAAAGATCCGGTTGAGCTGCAAATTAGTAGAATCAGGTGTGCCAAATTTGGGTTGCAATGAAAACCTACAGGACAGTAGATTTCCAGGAACAGGGTTGGTGACCACTGGACTTAGAATGTCCAGCATCGTGTCAAGTCAGGCCATGAACCCCACAAGGGCTTCTGTCTCATTCACATGACCTGGCACTCTCTTCCATTATAGGTACTAAGTTGATCATTTCCAGCTATTCTAGTAAATCAAGGTTTAAGTTGGTACAGTAGAAAAACAAACAAACCAAAGAAAATAAACAGAAAAGAAATTAGCTTGACCCTTTACCTGAAGAAGCCCAGAATCGCCAGGCGATACTGAATGACAACCACGACCACACCCTGATAGGCAGCCAGAACAGCACCATCGTACTGGGCTGCACACCCCATCATCAGACCGCCTCCATGAATCCACACCATTACCTAGACCACCAAAATGAAAAACTGAGAAGCTCCGGCAATCACATTTCAGGACACATTAAGCAGGCTGCTGCAGCAGCAATGCAGATTTTACATTTTCAGTTACACAGCAACTCAAATATCAGAGTCCACTGCTGCCCACAGGCATATTCACTCTGCCCCACAAACAAAGAGAGAAAAAGCAGCAGTGTCCTGTTTGATGTACACGTGCTGAACTGGTCAGATAAACATGGTCAGTGCACTGAACATTGAACCACTAACTGAGATTGTGGTCAGTCCACAGGACCCTGACCCAGGCTGTTACAGTAATCAAATCAATATTTGTCTTAGGTAAGTTTTGAAAAGTGGCAGGGTTGGTTTTAAATCCATTTTCAATCCATATATCTCTCTCTTCCTGTTTCTCTCTCAGAGTATGGCATACCTTTGATTGATCAGCACCATAAGTAAACACCATAAAAACAGCATAAGGACACATTTGGATTTAGGCTTCAGCCATTCAAATATCCCTCTTATTATTTGCCTGTCTCCTTATGTTGACAAACGGCTCCAAAGGCAATTAAAAGCTGAGAATCAAGACTAGATACTAAATGCTTTCTTATACCTTAATAAACCTGACTAATCATAAACAGCTGAGAAGCGTACTGTCCAAATTTGGTCCCTTAAAATGAATGTGTATAAAAATTGTATATATATATTTTTTTAAATGTATAAAAACGGATGCAATTTCCAATCCACTGTGCTGGACAACAGAGCCCAAAGAACAGAAATTCTACCACTGTTCAAATATTCACAGACTGCACTGTGAGTGCTCATGTGTACACATAGTGCATGCATGGATGTGTGTCTCCGTGTGTGTGCACGTGTGTGTGACTAGGTACTTGGGTTGCGCGTGCATTAGTACTCACCGGTGCTTTCTCTCCTGCGGTGAGATTTGAGGGGGCATACACATTGAGATATAAGCAGTCCTCAGATGCAGGTGGAATAGTGTGATTAAAGTGTAAAGCCTCTGCTGTAAGTCGTATAAAGTTAGAGTCCTGAAGGCACCTGCAGTGGAAGGCCAGAAAAATCCCCTGACCCCCGTCCTTAAGCAGTAATATTCTCACAACATTGCAGTGGAAATAATATTGTTCATACACCCCTGCTCATCAACTTGCCCTTTTCTGCTTTTTCTGATTTGATTTTCTGTTTGTAATGAAACAGTTCACAGATGGTCAAAGTGCAGACTCAGAACTAAAGGGTATTTAAATGTTTTTGTAGTAATTACGGCACTTTTTATATGTAGTCTCCCATTTCAATATTTGAGACAAATTAACATATGGTCAAATAAAAGAGTCATGTTTTGTATTTGGTTAACATATCCTTTGCATGCCATGACTTCCTGATGGCCATGACCTATCAACATCATTCGAGTCTGGATATCTTATGTTCAGGTTGTCCTATAAGTGATACTAAAGCTGTAAATTATGCTGATACAGTATGGAATACATTTGTTGGCTAAATGGCTTTAAGTCATCAAGGGTCCAAGGTATCAAATGAGCCTCAACACACTGTGCTGCTGTCAGATATGCAGTAGAGACTACAAGGGTTGTTTTGCCCGAAGATTTTTTCCATTGAGTACAACAGGAAAATTAATAGAATCTACCACATATCTGGCTGCAGCATGATGGTTTGAGGCTCATTTGATACCTTGGACCCTTGATGACTTAAAGCCATTTAGCCATTTACCAACAAATGTGTTCCATATGAAATTAGAAAAAGCAGAAAATGTGTGTGTGTATATGTGTGTCCATGCGTGGGTGCGTGTGTGTGGGTGTGCATTTGTAGATGGATTACTCACATGTTAGGCTGATGTGTGGCATCTCTCACCCCCTTCCAGGGCAGAGCGGGCTGGGGCTTGGCAAATCGCAGAGGGCCCACGGGGGGACTGGCAAAGGGGACACCCAGGAATGCCTCCACCACCTGCTCCGTGCCCTTGACCCGTGCGTACTCCCCCCTCAAAGTGCCACCCTTCACTGTCACCACTGGAGCCTCATCTGCAGAAAACCGGCACACACAGAGTATTGTTCATGGCTGCCAAAATTTCTTTGCAGAATGCATATACCTGAACACACGGTAGCCTTATACCAACCCAAATTGGGTTTTCCATATGGGGCTTTGGTTTTTCAATCGCCTGTTCTGTGTTTCAGGATGTATTATAGCAATTTATGTTCGCGGAGAAAATATACAAGAGAAAAAGCCGTCACACCCCAAATCATTTCTGACTGAAAACAATTAGTGTTCTTACTGCTCAGTTAATATACATTAATTCAGCACTTTATTAGGAACACCTGTACACCTACTTATTCGTGCAGTGATCTAATCAGCCAATCATGTGGCAGCAGTGCAATGCATAAGAGGAGAAGGACAAGATTGGTCACAGCTGACAGGAAGATGACAGTCACGTAAATAACCATACATTACAACAGTGGTAGCATCTCTGAACACACACATCAAACCTCTAAGTGGATAGGCTACAGCAGCAGAAGTAAGTCTAAAAAATAAGTCCAATAAATACCTAATAAAGTGTTCACTGAGTGTACATTATGCCATATAATCAGTAACTTGTAGTAACCCGTAGACCCGGAAGGGTGATTGAAACAAACATCACAAACTCCCTGGAGAAGAAAGTATTTTGAAATTGATCAAGTTGACCAGATTTTGCAGTCACTGGCATTGTTTTACACTGAAAAAAGCGTTTTATCAACAAATTGTCTGAAGAAGAACTGCTCCGCTGCATAAAAAAATCAATGAACAATAATGTTTTTTCATGTTTTTTAATCAGTGCCATACATTTTTAATGAGCTATCTCATATACTGCCACATGTGGAAGTCCACGACAGACTACCAATATCTCACCAATATTTTCAAAGTCTGACTTTTTTCATTGTCAAAATATTTTCTTAATATTGAATATGAATGCTTATATCCTTATTATCCGTGTATATGGCTAGAAGTTTGGCTGTTCTGGATTCGTTTTGGTGGGTTTTAGCCAAACATATAACTACACAAAGAAGCATTACAGTTATTTTAATAAAGCAACATTGTAAGTAACTCTTTTGCAACATCCAGGTGGACTGCGCTTTCCCTGACCAGAGTAACAGAATGCCGTTAGTCAGTCTTTCTTTCCAAATCGTGTAAAATGTTACTTTCATTTAACACTGTATGGCAGGTCTGTGCTATAGACCTGAGTGAGATTGACTTGTGCGCAATGAAATATGTGATACTCACCTGATACCGCGATCCTGAAGAAGGCTGTCACTAGGCAGACAGCGATCAGAGTACTCCTCACCAGAGCCATCTCTCCACTGTACAGAGGAACAGACGTGTTACACGCAAGACCCTGACACACAGACTCTCACTTACACACTGCAAGTTTCCAGATGCTCACAGAGTCCCCTCTCCAACAGGTATTTATGCAAATGCAAGGTACATCCTACATCCTACACACTGACCCTCAACCGAATTAACCAGAATCCACCCCCGTACACATACTCAGGAAAAATGTGACCTTTTACCAGCTCTGCCCTGGACAACTACACAGTCTGCAGTTCAATTGTCCACTCCAGTCCTTGCCTGGAATGGAGCAGACTTTGTCCTGCCTAATCTCCACAGCCCTGCTGTTCCCCCTCGCCCCAGCTATGCACCCGCAGTCCTGTCAATCAAAACTTCTGCAGGACACGCGATAAAAGTGTTAATTTAACTCTAACAGAGTTCTCTGAGAATTGAGTTAACACTGCACATTTTACTGTGCAGACAGACCCTTCTCAATGGGAGCGGGAACAGGCAGTGCTTTAAACGTATATATTTGGAATGTGTGCTGACGTCTCTGTCTTTCATGTGCTATGTGGGTCACATGTGTCTCTTTGTGTGTTTTATCAATCTCTGCCACTTGCAAAGCAACCTACACCTCCAGCATTTTATGCAGTTGATTGATACATTTATTTTTAAGCGCTTTATTTTTTATAACATGACACATATAGTGAATTTTTGTCCAATTCTAAAGTTTTGAAACCAATAGAATTGGTTAAACAAAATATATTATTGATTTATTATAATTTGATTTAAATTATTTGCCTGGAACAAAATGAAACATTTGCCGAATATGGTCTAATAATTCTACATGGCACATAAACCATGTGCAAAATAGCTATTGAAGGGCTGCTGCCCATAACAGCACGACCAGTGGTGGGAATACTACAGAGCAATGTCATTCATGAGGCAGCCATAAGAGGGTGCCATAAGATAGAACAACAAAATCCCAGCGACCAGAATGCTAAGAATTAAATTTTTTGTAATTACGTGTAATTTGCTTAATTTGCCATATGCACTTGTCCAGGCTAACTCAGATAGCAAGGGCTGCAGCTATGAATTCTCAGGCCTGGGACAAAATGTATTGGGAGCCCCCCTCGCCAAAAGATTTTGCGGGGAGGGAGGCCTGGACTGAGTACAATTGTCCCTCCAAATCTGTAGCCCTGTACATAGCGCATGTTTCTTTGCATATTATAAATACCTTCCACTTAAATTCCTTTGTCAAGTGAACAAACAGCACACCTTACCCCTGCTGTGCACATATCAACTCTGTAAGTGCAGAGACAACACTGCTGGAGTTGATTACATGCTGTAATACTGTGAACCAGGAACTTGAACCAACCAACTTCTAATAAAAAGACTAAGAAATGCTAACTGACCACAAAATGACTGTTTGCCTGTGGCCATTTCAGTCTCCGGACTTATTGAACTTAAACGTATTAAAAATGTATGGTTTTGATCTCACTCTTACACCAATCAAATTAAGTCAAGATCTTGGCTTGCTGCTGAGGGTGTCACCTAGAAAGTATGGTTTTATATCATAGTATTATTTTTTTTGTTAAAGAAATGTTGCCATCATATATGTGCCATTACCAGAGCCCCATCCCTCTCCTCTGTTCTGATGCTCCTAGACCTGTGTGCAGCATTCAACATGGTGAACCACCAACTTCTCACTGACTGAGATGGGAATTTCTGGGTTTCCTTCCAGTCTAGGCAATAGGTCTTCCGGATGGGGTCAGTCTCTGCACCTCATCTCCTTGTTACAGGGGCCCCACAGGGATCTGTACTGGGGCCTTTACTGCTCTCCATTTACGCTAAATCTCTTAGCTCCGTTATTACTTCACATAACTTCTCTGGCACAAGGCTGAATGAGGGAATATCTCTCTGCCTGCCTGACATCTCAATGTAGACCTCCCTACTATGAGATTTCACCATCATTATCGATGGTACTAAAGTGGCTGCCTATCACTCTGCAATGAACCTATGGGTGATCCTGGATTACCAGCTGGACTTCAATGAGCAAGCTGTGGCAACATCATGGTCCTGCAGATTCCTCCTGTACAACATCAGGAGGATTCGACTATACCTGACCATGATACTACATTACATTACATTACATTGTTGGCATTTGGCAGATGCTCTTATCCAGAGCGACAATCCTCCCCTGGAGCAATGCAGGGTTAAGGGCCTTGCTCAAGGGCCCAACGGCTGTGCGGATCTTATTGTGGCTACACCGGGATTAGAACCACTGACCTTGGGTGTCCCAGTCATTTACCACTACGCTACACTACATCCAGCTACTCATCCAGGCTAAGTTAATTTCCTTTCTAGACTGCTGCAACTACAAGCATACCAGCCTGTCCCATACAGCCACAACAGCTCATCCAGAATGTGGCTGCCTGGCTTATGTTCAACCTTCCAAATTTCTTGCATGTCTCTTCCCTGCTGAGGTCACTCCACTGGCTGCCATTTGCTGCCAGGGCCAGGTTCAAATTCCTGACTCTGGCCTGCACTGCAGCAAACAGGACAGCCCTTATACAGGATAAAATTCAACCCTACACACCAGCTCAACCACTCTGTTATGTTACAGCAGGGCGATTTGCACTTTCTGCCGTCCAAGTGAGAATGGTTGTCGCTTGGCCCGATCATGAAGCTTCTCCACCCTAGATCACCCATGGAATTACCTCCTGTTCCTCTATGAACCATTCAGACACTGCCCATTTTCCACCATGATCTTCAGACTCTACCTGTCCTTGACTAACTTACTAATCCTTTGCAGGGTTACCCCCAGACTAGTATCACTCTCATGTATTACTTGTATCTTCATCTTCTAGAACTTTCCTGTTGTATCTTCATCTTGATGATGTAGCTCTTTAACATATTCCTTGTAATGTTGCATGACTTGTAGTTATAATATGCCATAACTGTCTTAGCATATGCATACTGTGGGAACTGGACCTAGGACTGCCCCACTTTACATACAATCTTTAATTTGTCCCTACACCCCAACAAGACCACTCAGGTCTGCCAGCTCTGGTCGCCTTATGGTTCCCTCACTACGAGCACCTGGTGGTCGAGCTGCATGGTCACGCCTGTTTTCCATTCCGGTCCCTCAGTGGTGGAATGACTTGCCTACCACTGTCAGGACAGCAGAATCCCTCCCCATATTTCGACGCAGGCTAAAAACACACCTTTTCAGACTATACCTTAGTCCTCCCTCCTGATTTCCTGAAAATATTTTTTGCACTTGACTAATGACTGTCTTTTCAGTTTGGAACAGCTCTTCATGCGTGTTTTGCTAGTTATGGATGTGATGCTTTTAACCTGTGGAAGAACCTATGCACTTGTAAGTCGCATTGGATTGAAAGTGTCTGCCAAATGTAAAATATATTTTTTAAAATGTAGACTTGATGCTCATAGCTATGGATAACTGATACTTTATGATAACTGAACTTTATCTGACCAATTTTCTGTAGTTGTTCCAATGAACTTCAGTATGCACTCAGTCCATAGACTATGTCCCTATGGATAAAAGTGTCTGTCAAATAAATGTAATGTATTTAATTCATTTTGTTGGTGAAGGGAAAAATGTGCCAGTGTATTAAACTCTGAAGGTGTAAAAAATAAGGGGGGTGAATGCAGGCACACATATTGGAGCTGCAAGACCATGGCCAATTGTACAGAGTAGTTGCGAAAACTAAATCTGTTCTATAACCAGCTCATATGACAGAAGATGTCTATTCTATTCTAACATATTTGCAGTGTGAATAATGACAACCATTGTGTTTTAAAAATATCATTATCCATTATCAAAGAAATCCCTAAAATAAGATTTTATTCAGTAAGAACCATTTAACAACCCCTCAGGTAGAAAAGAGTATTACCTGGGAAAATGAACCCATGAACTATGTTTTTAAACGGCACGTTTTTATTTTCTAAATTATGCTCTACCGATAATTCCACATCAGATTCCACACAGAAAAAAAAAAAGAAAGCAGAGGACGTTTTTGTATCTCTCTTTCCTACTGCAACCCAGACATTGGCCATCCATTCGTTATGATTGAGCTTTATGATTGAGATGACCTTTTTTAAAAATAATTATATTTAGTAGCTATGGCATTAGTTTAATTAATATGCCCATAAACATACATTTCCCACTAAAAGTTACTATGTATGACAGATCCTATAATGTATAATAAATGAATAACTTGCAGAATTATGGCATTACTCGCATTATTATTATTATTATTATTATTATTATTATTATTATTATTATTATAGTAAAAAATACTTTCTGCTATAGTTATAGGATTTCTACCATTCGCAGCTGGAAAAGTATTGCTGTTACATAGCTAACTGTGGTTTGGAAAAGAATCTGTAAACAGTCTTAAGTCTCTGGGGGGACATCGCATATCATTTCAAATTGATACCATTCTTCATTAGCGGTATTATGAGCGCGTAACCGCCGCACTTCTGAATAGCGTGCGGCGTCACATCACACGCATGGGGCGTTACGAGGGCGTGGCCGTATCGCACATCAGCTCCACTGTTTGATGTGTCTCCATTCACAACCACAAGCTTGTTGTACAGTGAAGGTATGGAAGCGGGGCAAAGCGAAACAATAATAAGAGCGCAACGGTCGTAACTACACAGTTAGTGTGATAAGCTGTGGAACCTCTCAGCAAATACAGGAAATTGTGGGAAAAGGTGAGAGGCGCACACACCCCTGGGAGATCACCAAAAAGTAGCTTAACCTCGCGCATCTGCAGGCTGTGGCACAGGTACCGAGCCTCTCGGACCAGTGCAGGACATGCGGATATCTCCGGCTTGGGACCGAGCCGGGGTGCACTGATAGTTCGTTCTCCGTGGACAGATCGTTTCGACGCCGCTGAAAAAGAGAAGACATGTCCCGAAGGAAGCAGAGCAAGCCCCGACAGATCAAACGTGAGTATCCAGAAAGTTACCTTCCATTCGGATAGTATTCCTCTCGACTGCATGTGACCTGACGGTTGTTTTTGAAATACATGAAAATACATTTACAGCCAACGATGTGTATAGTAGCCAAGCCGCTGTCAAGCAGAGTATGTTTTCAGTGAATAGTCAATGAAAGCACACTGAGCATTCGTGAGTAGCCTATTCATTTGAATGTTATTCCCTTATGTATGACACGGCCTTAAGTTGGCTAAATCGGTGAATCATGTAGAGCTGTTCCAGTAGCTCGTCTGGATTGTATTAAAAATGTATTTCCGTCCGTCACAGAACGCGCGAAGCGGCACTTTCTGCTCGTCTGAAAGTAATTAGTGCAGAATATTGTATTACATATTTTTACTAGGGAATGTGGTTCGAGTGGTCGTCGATAACTTTGATAACGAACCCTACCCACACACATGGCCTGAAGAGTTGATAAACGCGTCAGTTTAGTAGAGCCACAGTCAAGGAGGAGTCAGTGACAGGATGCCTGTTTTGCAGCAAGTTTGGCAAGCAGGTTGGATTACCGTTGGGTGACAGAAGGTTGTGCACAAATAGTTTGTGTCCCGTTCTGTTATTCACAAGCATCAGTCTACTAATATTGAAAATTGAATTTTGCGGGTTTTTCACCCGACTGTCACTTCGTGCTTGAAGTTTTTGTGCCGAGGATAAGATGTGCATATATGCTAAATATTACATTTTTGTGTGTTCTTCCTTTTCAAATAAGTGGTCGGTCGCGGACAAACTGTAGCCATGGGTCCTGTTTAATTCTAGTTTGAAAGCGTCACTGTTCTCTGAAAAAGGCGATGTGAGCACAGATAAACAGTGATCTGATCTCATTCGAGATAAAGATTAAAATTGGATCTTTTTATTTGTTTTCTGTCGGTGACTGCTCTGAGGCTGGCGTTGCATTTTCTCCGGCTTTTCAGTTCTGTTTGCAGAGATCTGGACTTCAGATAGCGGCACAAGCTGATCTCACCCGGCGATAGGGACTACAATTGGATCTTCTCTTATCTGTGCCTTCCTTTAACTCTCTAATGCACGGCCATCACTCTTTTTTTTATACAGTTGACGGTCTCCGTGCTTGATAAGTTCTTCCTGTTTATAAATGTGAGAACTATTTTCTGAGATCTGCGATCTCATAGTTGATAAAATTAAAAAAATAAAATTTGTCTGTTTTTCTCGCGTGCTCTCTCTCCCTCTCGGAGTTAAAAGGAGCAGCGGGGCTGAAAAGTCGTTTTGCTCTGGTGCCAGGCAGTGTTTCAGTTCTGCCTCCAGAAACGATGCCACGGAGCGATAAGGCCAGCAGCAATATCTTGGAGGTTGAATTTGAAAGGCCTGTTCAAAAATAAATATTAATGTGAGTCAAAGGGAGAAAGCGACTCTTAGAGAGGAAAGCGAAATCTCCTGATAAGGTAACATTAGCATACGCTGCTGTGTGTAAGGCGGTATCGAGGTTTGTTTAAGCGTCTCTGAGGGCTACAAGAGACGCTCCTGTGGCACCGGCGCTTACGCGAAACGATGCTTTAAAGTGGGCGACAGGAGAGAGACTGTTTTCCGACGGATGTCATTCTTAAGTTATGCTTAACCTATTATTATCACCGCAGACACCAGAAAAACCTCAACATTTTCTGAATATAAAGACAAGATGTCTCCTGTGACCTGTCTATAAGTCAAACACAGAGCTCCGTGGGAGAGCGGAGAAGTATTATTGTCGTCATTATTATTTTTAAGTTATGGTTTGATTATGTGTATATCTGGATGAGGCTTCTGCCTGTAGTACCTGTAGTAAATGTGTGAAATAAAGATAGAGCAACTGAAAGTGTCCCTTACCCACAATGCTTCTCTGTTTGGACAGTAGGACCAATTTTAATCGATGGTATACTTGGGAAGTCCAGGTGAATTGGCCTCAACTGTATCGGTACAAGAATGAGGTCTGTGTCTGAGATTTGCAAGCTGTGTGTGTAAAACAGGGTTGACAATGCACGGTAGGAGTAAAACTGATTGTGAGATTTTCACTTATCAGTGACGAAACCTGGAGAAAGTAGCACAGTGTAAACAAATGAAGCTATTCATTTCATGTGTACAATGTACATCAATCTGCTCCTTTCCTCTTTTTATGGCCCTGGTAGGGAGCAGGAAGTGATGTCATGATAATCAGATATAGTGTCCCCCCCTGTTCCCTCCCTCACAACTTTCCAGAAAAATGTTCCTTGTTCACCTTCCTCATGTGAACGAGCTGTGGGCAGGGAACCCCCCAGCAGGAAGCTGCATGAGAGGGATACTACTCTACTTCCTGCTATGAGCCAGTCCACTTCCTGTTGGTGGCTCATCCTTACCTGGCCCCTGGTTGGAGGGTGATGTTGAAACGGATGAGTGTCCCCTTTGTGTGAGCCTGGGCACTAGCAATAGCTAAGAGAGTCAGAGATTCACACACACACACACACACACACACACACAATAATATTAAATGTCAAATTTTACATACATTGCCTGCGTGCATGGGATGTACAGTACAGAGCACTGTGTTATTACAAAACGTGCTTCAAACTGTTTATTAGCTGTGCCCAGTTTTTTGTACTTTTTTGGTATTTTCAAAATCCAGTTGCCTTCCTGCTATTGTTGGTAAACTTCTCAATATACTTTGTTCTTCGATTGAGATCACTGTGACCAGGGTGGGAGTTAAACTGTGGTACCCTGGGCTACCTGCACGCCCCATCTTAAAGCCATAACATTCTCACAATGTTGTTGCCATGTATTGACAATGTTATAACATTGACAAAATATTGCATAACATTGTGAGAACATTTTCTGTTAGCTGGGTTACTAATTATTTTATTGGCATCACTCTTCAGTGACAAAATTGTCACAGGCGAACTCAGAGGGTGAGGCTTTGGCCTATCTGTCTGTACGTTGGACATGATGAGATCAGTGGTTGATTGATGGCTGAACGAGGCTGAAAGGCAAGCTTATCTGCTGGTAACAAACACGGACACCCCCGCTGGAAAAAGCGAGGTTAATCAAACTGCACCCCTCTCTCCTGCCCACTCCAGAACACAGAGCCAAACTGCACCCCTCTCTCCTGCCCACTCCAGAACACAGAGCCACACTGCACCTCTCTCTCCTGGCCACTCCAGAACACAGAGCCAAACTGCACCCCTCTCTCCTGCCCACTCCAGAACACAGAGCCACACTGCACCTCTCTCTCCTGGCCACTCCAGAACACAGAGCCAAACTGCACCCCTCTCTCCTGCCCACTCCAGAACACAGAGCCACACTGCACCTCTCTCTCCTGGCCACTCCAGAACACAGAGCCAAACTGCACCCCTCTCTCCTGCCCACTCCAGAACACAGAGCCACACTGCACCTCTCTCACCTGGCCACTCTGGAGAGTTAATAATAATAGTAATCATAATAATAGCAACAACAACAACAACAATAATAATAATCATAATTATTATAATAATAATAATAATAGTATTATACTATTATATATAAGATACAATATTATAATGATATATATTATTATTATTATTATTATTATTATTATTATTATATGTATTATATATACATAATACAAGTGTCTGTGATGGCCAAAACATGTTGCAGTGAAAATATTTTCTAAAATTATTTAATTTTTATTGAATGTCCCTTTTTGTGTAGGTTTCAGCAGAGTAGAATATTGGTTCTTGGGATTAAGACCAGTGACTCCCTTCTCTTACAGGAGACAAAGATGAATTGCTGGGTCTTAGGTGGTTAGCCACATACCAGGACTTTTAATCAGTCAGATCAACTAATTCTTTCATATGATTAATGATTCTTTAGAGAGAGGTAACCTCATTTAATTTATTAATTTAAAGACTGACTGGTGAAATCAGTGCGGGCATTTCACTTTGGAAACTGAATCATTTCTGGAAAAGAGTTAAAAGAGAAAGCAAATGGCAATGAGCCAAACAAACACTGTATTGAACAATGTTTTTTCTTAAAAAAAAAACCCTTAAAAACTTGTAGGATATAAGCACACATTTTAAAACTGCCTTCATTGATAAAGATGTTGGCTGCAACAAATTGGAGCACTCCTGCTCGAGAACACGGACGAAAACTGTCCGAATCTCCACGGAGCTCTGGTGAGCAGACCCGGCCTGTGCCCAGTGCCTGGCCTGTGCCCAGTCCCGTGACCTGCCTGATAGGCAGCCTGTCCAGTCCCATGATCCTCTGCAACTGCACCGATATCTCTGTGAGGAATGGTGGCTTGAATTGGGATTGACCTTTACCGTCTTTCATTACATCACTATTTGTTTTTGTTTTTCTTTCCACCAGTGAAAGGTGAGTGAGTTAATTTACGCTGGTCGCAGCTGTGGGTGGTTTGTTTTGTCGTACCGGATGGCAGGTGTGTGTTGTTCTGGGTCATCCTCACATTTAAGCGAATGTTTGTGCGGGCCTGTTGCGGTTCCCCCTTTCCCGATGGCCAGATCTCTCCCGGCTGATAAGACGGCCCTCCCTGATATGCCGATGAAAGTCTTCTCCCAAGCTTCCTCCTCTGGCGCTCCTGCTCTGGCAGTTGAGATGGGAGACCAGATAAGGGGGTCCAGTGATCTCCACGGAGATAGCGGATGAGACAGATGGAGGCGATCAGTGCGGAATGTGTGCGTTAATTGCGCTCGGCTCCTACGGTCCCATCTCTGTCGTGCCTGTGATGTCATGCATGTGACCCAATCATGCATCCAGATCAGTAGAACCAGGCAGAAAGACAGGGGCAGGGTGCGACAGCAGTTCTCAAGCCACTCATATGTGTTCCAAACTTCAAATCAGCCCCCTTTACAGATGACAGCTCATTTTACTAATAGGACCATCCAGGGAGATGTTGACTACCCCCATGTTGACAATATTGACTAACTAGCAACAGTTGTTTAGCAATGAATATTGTTTTGGGGTTTTTTTCATTTTAGATGTATTAAATGTCAAAAATCATCAACGGGATCAGAAAATGTTACTTATCAGTAACCACCCCCCCCTCCACTTCACATTAAGTAGGAGTTGTTCTGAGATCAGCATTTTAGCCATCTCTTTGATATACATTCCTCTAAGATAAGAAACATAGTTCTGCAGTTTCTCTCTCTTTACACAGTTCCCTGCTCTGAAGCTGGCAGTTTGACAGTGACTGAGCCCTGCATACTCTGCAGCCAGGATTTTCCTTATTTAGCGGGCTTAGTTTGTCGCTAATTTCCAAATTTCGTGAGAAAACAGGAAAAACCTCTCAGCCGCTTGGTGGCTGTGCCTGTGTGTGTTTTTCCCTCACTGTTCTGCTTTTAGCTCGATGTGAACTTTAGATAAGTCCCCGGGCGATCTGGCCGCAGATAGAGATCGCCAAACGCGATAAGAGTTGTTATCTGAGTGTAGCAGGCAGGCGGGAGTCTCCACTGCAATAACAAAGCTGTACTGAGGAACCGTGGGCCTCACTGGGCAATTAGTTCCACTGTTAATGTGATTAATGTTGTTGTATAATTACATGATAGGTGTGAATGCATTTTTGTCTGCCTCCCCCACCACCCTCACCCTCACTCGGTTGTGTTTTCTCCGAGCAGCCATTGTTGTCAATTAATTAAATTAAAACTAATAGCAATATTACTCACTGTAGATTCGGTGTCAGATAGCGCTCCAAGATGGGGGTCTTTTTTTTTTTTTTTTCCTTGATGTTTATCTTTAGAGTGCCATTTAATTTTTTATCATGTAAAAATAAAACAAAAACTTAATGCACGCCCGTGAAAATATAACAAAGAAGCAGAAACGCATGTGTCAACGGCGGAGTTTCTGCTGATTATGCTCGGAGATATTAGATGGCGGGTGATAGACTGGACTGCATTTCTCCTGTTTAAGCAACTTTTCTTCCTGTTTTTTTTTTGTGAAATCTCTGCTGTAGTTCTGGGTGCTTTTCAAACTTGCAGTTTGTTTTGGTCACAAGATAGAAGGGAGAACATGGAATAGACAGATGAATCATGGTGAATTTTGTTTTCTTTAGGACAGGGGAAACTGCTGAGTGCAGAGGTGTTTTTTTGGATGGGGGAGTTGTGGGTTCTCAGATTGATTTTCAGTGGAGTGCAGAGGAACTCAAAATATAATATTTAATTCATACTTACACTTTTTGCTATTGGTTATATTCAGGTGTATCACACTGGGCAGGTCATTTATCCAAATTATTACAGTGGAAATAATATATATTAGCAAAATATTTCAGTAGATAATTAGATGTATTTTTCAATACAAATTACAATGTAGATGAGAGGTGTGACACAGTCCATGAAGCATATGGATCGAGCCATTTATAAACCCCCCCTCCCATGCAGGCAGTGGTTTGACCACACTTCGACACCTTCTCACCTATACTTCCTTCTCTGAGAAACTTGCAAAGAAACTCACATTTTCACAAATATTAGCATGATGGTAACCATGATGGATATTTGTGTGATAAAGTTCTATACAGTTACATAACAGAGACTGATATAAGCTTCTAGAACCATCGGGAGCACCCAACCCTGTTGGTCTCTATTGGATGTTACCATGCATGCATACTGCATTTGTAATATCAGTTACCATGGAATTGCCCTCATGATATCATAATATCAGAGCATTATCATAAATAAATACTACTCAACAATGCCAATATATTGGATCTCCATGCATGGATGGTCCACTCTAGAGTCAGTCATGACAAAGAGGGGCAATGAATGGAAGTCCATAGTTTTAAATCGATTCCTTAACCAGCCTTCTGTAGTCCCCCACATAACTCTAAAACCCCATATGAATGCGCATGAGGTAAGCCTTGTAAGGCTGCAAAGAAGAAAAAAAAAAAAAGTGCATTTCACGCTTGGCTTTCTGAGCAAACAACACATTTATTGAACAAGAAATATCTGCTTCCCAAACCTCAAACATCCTTTTTTTGGCGATAGGGTTTAATGTGGCGCTACGCTGCACTGTTCCTTGCGCTATCTGACATCAGAGCAGTTCAGGGAAAGATGTTTTTCAGAGTCGGGGCTTAAAGGAACCCAAGAGCGAAAGGGCCTGCGTTTCGGGGAAGGGGGAGTCTGCCGAGGGCTAACAGGTGGAGAAGGGGCTTGAGTAAAAGGGATGTGGGACTGAGTGTGAGACCGGATTGTCGCTGCGGCAGGTTAGGATTCAGCCAAGCCAGTTACAAACTGTAACACTAATGTTATGACGAGGCCTCCAGTGCTCGTGATAAGAGATGCATTAGACTACTCCTACCGTATTTTCTGCCTTTTTTCCTGGGCTCTGAAAATTCCTCGGCAAACATCCCAGCTGAGCAGGATTTATAGCCGACTGGTGCACAGCGTTGCGGGGGTGGATCTGCGGAGTTTGCAGGAAGCTCTGTCACTGTTGCCGGGACACAGGACATTCGCAGAAGTGCGTTTCCTATATCTACATTGTTTTACTACCCCACCGAGGCGTTGTGTTTATCTTCGCAGTCCTCCTGGGGATGGTAATCACAGGAGGTGAGGATAATAAACACACGTGCGGATGGGGAGGGGGGTTGTGTGTGATGGTCAGCATAATGCACGATTGTGTGAGTGATGAGTGTTATTGTGAGAGAGTTTGCTCTCTATCAATGAAAGAGAGGCATTGGTTTGAGTATGGGTCAGATTGGGTTTGGGGGGGGAGTGGAGACATGAAATGGGGAAGTTAATGTGACCCACATTTGCACCTGTGGTTGGCTCTTGACAAATCTACCTCACCCCGCCTCACCACTGACCTCAAGAAGTCATAGGAATCACGTGTTCCACTAGAATCCTTTTTCTCTCTCTTTTTCCCAGCGTCTCCTTTTCTGTTGCACTCTTTCTCCCTTTCTCACTTCTTCTCTCACTCTTTCTCTCGCTCCCTGTATTTGCGTTGAGTATGACTCACTCCTGGGTGTGTTGCGATATTGTGGGAGATCTCAAAATGGTTTGCTTTGTGCTTGTGTAAACTGTACAAGTGTGTGTTCTTTGGCTGATAAGTAACATGGCCATCAGTGGCGGGTTGGGGGGGGATTTGGGTTTGGGGGCAGTTGTAAATCCCGATGGTGGGGTAGGGGGACAGCCACCATCCAGGTGTGCTGAGTCACAGCAAGTGAGTGTTGTTTATCTGCTTCCGGGTCAGAGGTGACTTAGAAGCTCTGCTGGTGAATCGGTAGTGTTTGCTCAGTGCTAACACAGATACCGCTTCATAGCTGCAGAAGGTTTCTGTTCAGTAATGGGAGTCTCCAGTGTATTTCTACAGTACGGAACGTCCATCGCCACAGTATTGTTCTCAAGCATTCCCCCTCCCCCTCGAGTTTTCAGGGGGTGCATCAAATCAGCATCAACACTGGAAGTAGGGAAACGTGTTAAGAACGAGGACCTGAGTACCTGGTGGGTCAGTAACATTGGTTCCCAAACTTCCTACGGCTGAGGATCCACACAAGAGAGAATACATTTTCTTTGATTCAACCCCTTTAAAGTGTAGCCTTACACATACAGTATTTGTGTATGGAATTACATATGTCACCCTACAAGTACATGCACACTGCAACTAATGTCTTGCATGTACAGTGTTTATCTGATGAAAATATTGGATATTGGTGGAAGGTGTATTCCGTATAGTACATTATTTGTCATGTGTAATCTTGAGACCCACCTCATCCACTCCTACGGACTGTTGAATCCGTGGTGCTTCAGTCCTGCTTTGGTACTTGACCCCTTCTCGACCCTGTGCCTTTGGCCCCCCAGGTAGTACCTGACTAAAACCTTAATTAACAGAAGAATGTTTTAACACAACCTGAACCGGTTTTCCGCCGCTTTTCAGTTAACAATCACGTTCGTTTATAAGGATTGCCCATTAGCGGCTAAACTCTTTTCACGAGAGTGTCTTTTAAGCTGTTATCTCTGCCTGTACGCATGTGAAATCATTTTAGTTATGACAGAAAACGGTTTAAAGTTATCTCCCATCTCTTTTTTTATAATAAAAATTATTTAATGTGGCCCAATCTTTTTGTTACAATTCAAATTAATTACTGTGAAGTGCAGAAAGGTAACTCTGACACATGAGACACAATTAAGTTAAAAGGAATCGTATGCTGATGGGTGATCCTTACTAAAAGTTGGCAAGTTTTTAATCATTATTAATTATGAAAAACAGGTTCTGGGGCAATATTAATTTAAAGGAACATTCTCTCCCTCCTCATTCTGTCGGTCTTTAGTCTTGACCAGTCCTGCCCAGATATCTTCCTTTACAGCAGTGGCATATACTGCAATATATGGCTTGGGAATCCAAATGCAAAATGGATTTCTAAAAATAATAATGAAATGTACATCTTAAAAGTATAGAGTGTATTTAAAAAAAATAATAACCAGTTAATAATTAGTATACTTGCAAATATATTATGGAGTGTTTGTGATATTTGTGATATTTCCCATTTCTGTAAGGGATTTTCCTTTGTACTTAGTTTTATTGCACAGGTTTCCATCACATGTCTCCTTTAAAAAAAAAAAGAACCCACCCTTCTTTGTTACTGCACATCTATCCTGTTTTATTAACCCCTTTCACATGAAAATTCTGGCTAATCTTCAAACAGCCGGCTTTAACCTCTCAACGCCTGCACATCAGACTGATGTTGTCTTATCGAGGGCTGATGATGGGCCTGGTGCCATTCGCACTGATAGGTGAAGCTGTTTCCTCACACACACAGTATTTACTACAGGTTTCTATTACATTGTAAATACATTTAATAAATAAATAATAATGATTATCATTTTGGCCTTTTTAGGCCTGTATTTTAGTCTTCTTTATTTGAGTCTCTGAGCTCTACTGCTGAACTATTCATTGGTATTGCCATTTGGAGAATTCAGCATTAAACCCTGCCATACCATTACATCGCTACGTTTATTTAAAGGGGCAGTTCAACCCAAAATCAAGTGAAGATATGTTCCACCTTCTCAGAGCAGTAACTGTCCTGTATCTGTTTTGCTGAAATGTGTTCTTTTCTGAATATTTGCTGTGGTTCACCCTGGTAAAGCGGACCATCTGGGCCCTTCATCCTGTGCACGAAAAATTCAGCACTAATGTGACTTTCCAAATTGACTTTCTGCAAGATTGCATTAAACTTCTTTACTTCTACCAAAGTACACCAACTGTGTAACTAATATTAGAACACAGAGAACACATTTCAGTGAAACTACCTGGATGGACAGACACTACTCTGGTTAAGTATAAACATACCTCAATGATATTTTTGGGTGAACTGCCCCTTTAAATCAGTTTAGTCTGTCTTACATCGTACACCATTAGCACACAACATCAAGCATGCGCTTTGTCCAGTGGGAATCCAAACGCAAAATCGAGTATACGCAAATTCTGCAGCGCTCACCATCTTTCAGTACTAAGCTGCTTTGGTGAATTCGGACCGGCTTATTCTGTGATGCGTGAGGCAGTTTTTGCAGTCCGGACATACAGGCCATGTTGTGCAGGAAAGCGGGTTTGTTTAGCAAGCTGTACCACTTGAGACCAATTTATATGTGCGGTCGGATGGCCGTGTAATATGATATTGTCTTTCCCCCCGTGCACACCTGTTTCATACCTCCTTGCTGTATGAAAAAAAAAGGTGTTGAGCTTGGATGTATCGGGTCTCCTGAGAGGCCATGTCTGTGTCCTGTCTCTGTCTCTCTTTCTCCCTGTTCACCTTGCACTCTTTCTTTCACAATTTGACGTTTCATATGGCTGCCCATGGAATCTATATTCCTTTCCCACTAATCACAGTTTGTCTTTCCCGGCTGAACTGACTTACTTTAATCTCTCTCGCTCCCTCCTTCCCTCTCTCTCTCTTGCTCCCTCACTCTCTGTGCTGTGTGAGCTCTTTGTCCATTAACAATACCTCAGTGACTGACTGCACCTCTCTCACACATTCTCTCTCTTCCCTCATATTAATCTCTCTCTTCTCCTCCTCATCACTGCATCTTCCACTTATTCATTACTTTTATCCTTCCGTTTTCTCCCTCTTTCTCTGTTTAATGCTCACTGCTTACTCCCCCTTTTCCCTCTTACTCCCTCGCTCTCTTACTCCCCCTCTCCCCCACCCCCTTCTCTCTCTCTCCCTCTCTCCCTCTCCCTCTCTCTCTCCCTCTCTCTCACTCTCTCTCTCTCCCTCTCCCTCTCCCTCTCCCTCTCCCTCTCTCTCTCTCTCCCTCCCTCTCTCCCTCTCTGTCTCCAGTCAGACCCCCTGCCCTCCGTGCGCCAGGTCTTAGCCGTATGATAATGTGGAAAGTTGAACTGGCCCCATTACAGCTGGTGCGATGGGAGCAGAGATAGGGCGCTTGATAATGGGTGGAGATAGCGGGGCGGCGGGGCCCAATCGCCAGGCCTCTCTCCCCATTATCATTCCTGCCCACCGACGGGCTCCCAGCCCTATCAGCTCTCCATTTCCACTCCTGCGACAGATAAGAATGGAAATACTGACTTCATAGCTGACTGATTAAAGTGTCTGCCTTTCTTGATAATACACAGATAAATTATGTTTTTTTTTCTCTCTCTCTCTCACCCCTCCTCTCCTCTCCTCCCCCCTCTCCTCTCTGTCTAAAAAGGGAGGTGAGGGGTAGAGGGAAACAAACTGTCCTGTGGTAATTTCTCTTTTCTTCTGGGTTTATTTGAGAGTGAGGGAGTGGGAGAGAGGCTGAAGTGGAAGAGTCTTGAGAGAGTGAGGGAGAGAGAAGGAGGGGGTGTAGTTTGAAATAGTTTGCAACGATCTGGAGTGTATTTGAGCGTGAAGGATGCATTGTTGGATTAGTGGCACCAGGTGATAGAGAATCTCTTTGTGAAGGCGCGCACACACACACACATACACACACAAATGTGGACGTACTGTATGCAACATACTTTCTCACTCCTTCATATGCTCTCTCAACATCCACATACACAGACATACACACACTCAGAGTTTGATCCAATACAATAGATAAAGGAAGCACATATTGTTGCTGTTTTGTCAGTTGAAGGAACGTGTTCCTTTCCCTGCAAAAAAAACAAAACAATACAAAATACTGTTTATCTTTATATCTGTGGGCATGTCCGTCCATAGCCATCTTTTGAGAATGCAGAGATATGAAAATGGACTCCGTATTACATTACAGCAATAACAGACTCCTACCTTGGCATTTACAAATGAAGGGGCGGGGGATGAAGACACCCCTCTGATACCACAGTGACCACAGGAAGCAGTGTGGTGCGTGGGTAGCCCTATCTGCATGCAGATGAGTGCCAATTCCACTGACGCTTCCGGGCAGCTGACATCGCTGATCTCTGCGGTGTGATAACCACCCGCCTAAAGCTCGCCATCCTCAGAGAACACTCTCCCACAATCCCCTGGGCTCTGGACGTCCCCCTTCATGTCCATCTCCGCATGTGACTGTATAGCTAGCTGGTCCAGGGATAGGCAGAAATCCACAGAAATGTATTTTTTTCATATTGAGTGGTTACCAAATAAGCTGCAGTGTTAAAAAAAAGTGTTTTGTAAGAAAGGTGAGCGACCCATATTGCATATTTAATCAGCCAATTACGTGCCAGCAACTAAATGCGTAAAAGCATGCAGACATGGTCAAGGTCAAGGTCAAGGTTCAACTGTTTTTCAGACCATATGTCAGAATGGGTAAGAAACGAGATCTAAGTGACTTTGACCGTGGAATGATTATTGTTGCCAGACAGGGTGGTTTGAGTATCTGAGAAACAGCTGATCTCCTGCAACGCAACATAACTCCTAAGTGGATAGGCTGCAGTAGTTGAAGTCTAAGAAATAAATCGAATAAATACCTATTCATAAATACCTTATTCTGTATATTCAGAATAAGTACTACACATTTTATGTACTACACATACCTCCGTGGTCTTGTTGTGTGTATGTGTACGTGTGTACTGCTGTGTCTTATAGAGGAAATAGTGCAACTGCTGCAATCCCAAGAAGAGGAGGGTTTCTCCGCTGGTTCTGCTGAGGGATCTGCTAGGGAACCGAACTTTCCACCGTGCGGAGTGACAGGGACCTCCTGGTTCTCTCCTGCTGCAGAATGCTCTTTCAGCTGTGGAAGTGTTGGCCTTCAGTCTGCCTTCAGCAGGTCTGATGGAGAAAGCCAGAGGCAGAGGAAGAAGGTGAGAGGGACAGGGAGAAAGTGAGTTGCGGAAAATGTTTAGCCTGTGTGGAACCTTTTTTTTTTTTTTTTTGCTTTTAATTTATTTGCAACACGTGTTTACCCATGTCTCTGTCAAGTTTAGATACCCTTTGTCTTTCCAAAAATTCTCCTGGAAGCTCTCCGTATGCTGTCAAACCCTGGAAGTTATTCATGTTAAAAGGCTACTAAAAGCCATGCGGAAGGTTAATTTGACACCAGAACGTGGGGCTTCATTTTAAGGGCAGTGGTCCCTTTCTGTTTGGCCGCAAAGAACTGGGAGTGGAAGGGGGAAAAAATGAAACTGCGATAAAAAGCCGAGATAAGTGAGTGACTGTGTTGTGTAGGAGTTGATATCAATGTTATCTATCTCTCTTTTTCTCTCTCCTGGCCCTTCTGTTGTTTTTACTCTTATCTCGCTCCACCAAAATGCCAGGAACAAAAAGAACCTAAGAATGAAATTACCGCTCCCGATTATTCACGTCTTTGCCGATAAAATGTTGACACAAAATTAAAAAAGAATACGAAGATGTTATTTTTTTTCCTCTTTTGCCGATTGTTTTTCGGCTTGAGCGTCAGTGTGGTGAGTGCGTCAGCTCTGTCTGAGCCCTGCTTCCTCTCTCTCTCTCTCTGTGCCGGAGAACCTTGTTTAACCCCTTCTCCTCCCTTTTGCTGTGCCGAAGAACCTCGTTTAACCCTTTCTCTTCAACCCCGCCCTTCCTTTGCATCGACTCCCCCCTCCCCGCCTCCCATTACCCCCTCCCTGCCCCCCTGCCCCCGCCCCCTCCTCCCTAATGATCCACACAGTGCTTTCAGCGTGGATCTCTGGCTGGTTCAGATAAGCCTGACCTCAATCTGACACAAATAAAGAACTAGGAGCTAGGTGGACTGGAGGCTCGCGCCATAGACGTCGGCAACCTCCTTGTTGTTGTTGTTGCTAAGATGTGGAGTACCTCTCCAGTAGCCTCATGAGAAAGATGATGGAACCACTCAATGGGCCTGACTTGCTTCTCTAAGTATGATGATGACTTCAGTATAATTTGTTACTGGTCATATTCTAGTTTCTCCTGTTGTCTCCTGTCTGGTGTCATGTTTATTCTTTGGTATCCTATGTGGACTTCACTCTGGGCCTGTTAGCTTATTAGCTTCTGATACTGGCCTGTCACTAGCCTGCATTCCTTTTTTGTAAAATACTGAATGCATGGTTTGTTGGCTATTTTCAAAATGAGTCCATTGCGATTAAGCACAGTGATGTTACAGTAATTTGTGTATTCCCCTTCAAACTTTAACTAATTCCAGTCAAAACTTTGGCTCAGTGATGAGCTAATTCTTTGTCATGAGTGTACATGTTCCAGTAAATGATAATTTGCTAATCTCTTCAAGCTCATGTTCAAATTCATTATTACCTATACCAATTACATTCTTCTTTTTCTTCGAGTCGAGTGCCCCTCATCATTTCTGGCTGCTGTGTTTCAGCACCTTTCTGTAGATGCTGTCAGATTCACTGGCTTTCTTTGACTCAAGTGCTTTTGTGGTTTCTCTTACTCTCTCTTTATGCCTCCCCTCTCCATCTTTCCCTCTCTCTCTCTCAGCAACTCTCTCTCTCTCTCAGCAACTCTCTCCCTCTCTCTCTGCTGCGATGCAGATCGTTACCCTAGACTGCAGCCCTTTGTGCTGAGTTCAGGACTTGTGTTTCACACTTGACCCCCTTTCCAGCTGCAGGTCACCTGATGCCTCTGCCCTCAACCCTCCCCTACCCCCCACCCCCACCCCTCCAGCCAGCTCCCATTTCACTCTCATTGTGCCCTCAGTCCCTTCCAGTGTTTATGCACCAAGAACCAATTTCAATACAAGGTGGCGCCGCCCTTGTGGGGAAGTGTGGGAAGTTATTTCCTCTTACTTTTCTGGCTGGAGGAATCTGAACTGGCTCAGATCCCCACCCCAAACAAGTCTCTCCCACCGGTGTCCCACTCTCCCCTTTTCCCTTTCCACCTTTCTCTCATTTCCTCAGTCTGTTTTGCCCCCTTTCTCTCTCTTCACCCCCACCCTCCTCCCATGCTCCCCCCCGTCTGTCTCTCTTTATCTCTCGTTCTCCTTCTGTCCGTCTTTCTTTCTCTCTTTCCCTCTCTGCGAGTATTAGTATTAGTAGCAGTGTCCCCTGAAGTAAAACAATCTGCTGTAATCTATCAGCGCGTTATCAGGCCTATCTGAGAGCTGAGAATGGCCGGGGCCGACTGTGGCGCCGTTCTGCGCCGCTGATAAAGTTTCAGAGTTCAGCGATGATGAACGTTAAGGAGCTGCTCCCTTTTCTGGACGTGCCGTAGACCTGTGCCCCCGTGAGCCAAGGACCGCCTTCAGCCAGACGCCGCTACACCGTGACCACCAGCACCACCAGACACCAGGGCGGGGTTTTTTTTCAAATAGAAAGGTTAGCCCCCCTGTTGCCTGGCCCCCTCCCCCACCCCCACCCCCTTTCTCTTTGTGCCTCTCTCTCTGTATTGCCCTCCATTTTAAATTCAAATTCAAATTCAAGTTCGAGACCAAGTTCAAATTCTGAGGGGAGTTACCGGCAAGACGGGCAGCAACCCTGTCAGAGCTGAAGCTCCAAAAAAAAAAAAGTAGATTTTCAGAAATGTGTGAAAAATGTAGGTGAATTTTATACGGTATAAAAAACATGCACACACACGCACATGTATACACATTAGCATAATGATACTAAGAAGAAACTAAGACTGGAAACAGTCATTTAAATACACTAGTACAATTATTACAGAAGGCAGTCAGTTATTCAATCAGAAATCATGATGACCCCGGCAATCAGTTGTTGTACTGATTGTTGTGCTGTACACCTGACCCCCCCATGTTCAGTATAGTGCACTGACTATGTGTCCCTCTGGCTTTGTGCTCCCTGCTCTCCTGATATCTGTCCTGCATAAGGCATGTTTTTAAAATGGAGGAGAGAGGGTTTTTCACCCTCCCACCACACACACACACTTCCTTGTGAGTATTTATTACAATGGAACAAGGAACTGCATATCTGTGGCTCCCTAACCTGTCTCAACTAACCTCACACACATACTTTTTCCTTGGTTGGCAGACGTGACTTTTTTTGTCCGCCAGGCTGTGGTCACCGAGGCTGTGCTCAGGATCTGTCTCTGCTTTATATCTCTGACAGACGATAGTCAGATAGCGTATTCTCTGTTTGAGGCCTGATAACAGATCACTTTATTTTTGAGATTTGGCTTCTATTTTTTGCAGTACTTCAGGAGCAGGGTTGACAGGTTTTCTGGACTGAACTCTTAAGGGCAGTTTGTAGTCCAGCGACTGAACGTTGCGTTCGTGTAGCTGGAAAAAGTCGCTCTGGAAGTGATCCCAGCGATATCGTTCGTCACTGTTGTTGTCGTTATAGTTGCGGTGTGGTCTCCGCCGTCCACTTAGAACAATTTTTAAAGCTACATATTTGTAGTTATCGTTACAGTTATTTTTGTGGACTGGCTTTTATGCTGATATGACTATCACTTCTGGTAATTGAAATGCAATGTTCTAGAACATTGACTGGGAATTTTCTACTCTTCAAAGGGTTCATTGGCCACTTCATCGCAGTTCATTACACGGTTAACTCCTCTCTTCCCGTTCCTTGCCTGTAACGGTGAGGGAAAGCAGAGAGGCCTCCAGATAAAGGAGGGGTCACGCTGCAGACTGTCAGTGCCACGGCAGGGAACCCCCCCCCCCCCCCCCCCAGCTGCACAGAGAGGGGGGTTCCTGCATGGATGAGAGTCAGCTGTTCTAAGGACTGCATCGCACGGCCTCGCAGAACACTGTGGCACTCCGACACCCAGTCCCAGCTAATGGAGTACACGTACACTCATCCAGACTGGCCTTCAAGAAAAAAGCATTAAAGTCAGTAGGCTTTTTCCTGTGATGCATTCTTTTGAGTAGCATTGCAGAGAGTAGTATTGTGGCATTGTCTGTTGTGATGTGATGGAGGGCCTTGTTGTTGGACACCCCCTGTCATGGTGTTGTAGGTGTGTTTGTGTGTGTAGGCTTATGTGTGTGTGTGTGTCTATGCATGTGTGCTCGTGTGTGCATGTGCACATGGATGTATGCTTGTCTCTGTATACATGTGTGTGTGAGTGTGTGTGTGTGTATGTGTGTGCTCGTGTGTGTTTGTGTTTGCATGTGAACGTGGATGTATGTGTGTCTGTGTATGCGTGTGTGTGTGTGTGTATATATATGTGTGTGTGTGTGTGTGCGTGTGTGCGTGGTATCATTGGCTTGGTTTCCTGTCTTATCCTCTCCTCATCCCTCTGTCCCTCCATCTCTCAGGAAAGAGTATTTTTGTCGACCCCTTGTATCTTTCCCGTACACAGCAGCCTCAGAGGCCGCATTAACAGGCCGTCAGCCACGTCCTGCTGATGGCAGCACCCTCGATAAGGCCACATGACACAAAATGACACAAAATGACAAATGTTGATGATCAAGCCGAACATTATTTCCTTGACGGATGCTTTCTGCAGGATGTGTGTCAAACTGTCTTTTTTTTTTTTTTTTAACTTCCTGAGATATGAGTGAAATGGTTTTGATAAGGAACCTGTTCTATTTAAATTGTTGATTTGATAGAATTAATTGGACAGCACAGAAAATTAGCGCAATTAGTGCAAGCTCTAAATGTTATGGTCCAGTGCATAGCATTATTGCATTATGTTTTACATATTGTATTCTACAGCATCTACCAGTGCCTATGTTATGAATGCTAACTAAATAAACAAATAAATAGATACATTCCTGCCATTCTTTGTGCTGTGATTAATCCATAACCTGTCAGGAAACGCCTAGATTTCTTTCACAACGTTTATGAGCCTTTTCTTTATTGGGGTTTTGAAAACAAACAGTGTGTGTACCATTTGTTCTTAAGGAAGTATACGGAGAAAAAAAAAAGGCAAAAACAGCCAAAGATAAAATAGCTTTGGTATAATAGGGCTGTTTTTGATGTATGGATGTAATGGAGCCATACATATTTCGATGTAATGGCTGATGGTCGTGATGGGGCTGAGATGCGTGGCGATGTGCTTAATCGCTGCTGGCTCCTCCGGGCAGATCCCTCCGCCCCATCGAGAAGCTTCTCTCTAAAAGAGTCATTTGTCAATAATCGGCCGTGTCAGCCTCGTTAAGACATTTGATAATGCTCAAGTTCTTGGGGCCGGCCGCAGATATCTGAATGAAAGCGACAGGCGAACGAGTGGCAGCTGATCTGCACTCTCGATAACTCCATTAAGCACTTTAGAAGTATTTCAGCTGAATTCACACAAAGCAAAAATAGATAAATAAATAATGAAAGGGGGACTGGAACGTCAGCTGTCAGTGAAGTGATACGCACTTTTAAAAAATCATTTGGGAGGCGGAGAGATAAAAGATTATCCTTTCTTTCGGTCTCTGTTCTGCCTCCCTCAGCCGTCACAGAGGTTAATTCGCGTACTGTCACGCAGTGGTGCGGACCCTGCGCTAATGCTAATCCTAGCCGCTCCCGTTTGTGCGGGTTTGTGGGTGTGTGTGTGTGTGTGTGTGTGTGTGTACAGACATGTATTAAGCATAAGCATATAGTGGAAGTAGCAGTTTATTTGATGCTGTAGGCTGACCTTGTGCTCCTCACACCATGGTCAAATTACACTCAACACATTTGCCAAGCCAGAGGCCTTGTAACAGAGAGCCTGTGCTTTGGCATGCTTGGGGCTGTGTTAGTCTTTCAGGAGGTAAGGCCAGCTCTGATGAATAAATCGTCATCTAAAACCGAGTTTTTGAAGTTTATGCTCTGGTCTCTGAGATCCGATTAAATGAGTGTAGAGGCGGACTGATCAACACAAGCAAACGTTGTCATGGGAACCTGTGTTAGCTGTTGTCTTCATGTGGACCATGTAGTCTTTGCTAAGTAACAAAACACTTTCCACCCTGCTGAAAAACAGCTCCAGTTTGATTTTGAAACTGCTGGTCGCTGGTTGACCAGCTCAGACCAGCTCCCCACTCCCAGCACCAGCTAAAACTGCTGCTCAAGCTCAATGTTTTGAAACTGCTGGTCATAGCTGCTGGTCATTTTGAAACTGCTGGTCATAGCTGCTGGTCATTTTGAAACTGCTGCATTTTGCGCTGGTCATAGCTAAAGTTTACAGCAGAGAATTCTTGTCTGGTCTACTGTTTCTGCATTCAGCTGGGTTGTAGGCTACTGTGGAGACTTGTAAGGCCGTATACTTGCTGTTGGCCTTCAGATAAAAATACTTTGGTCCCAGACAGAGTCGGAGACATAGAGGCATGTACAGGAAACACTTCAGCTAGTCTAGAAACAATCACAGGGACTCTTGGAGTAGGGGAAACGTAGTAAATAGAAAATATATATAGTATCTATACAAAATAGTGTTGTAATCCAAGCGGTCATGTGTGCTTTACTATAGAAAACCTGTATTTAGACTGGCAGATTAATGCATTAAAAAATGACCTGTGGACAATTCAACTCTTTAGATGCTTGTAAAAT
The DNA here is from genome assembly GCF_963514075.1 of Conger conger. Lineage (NCBI taxonomy): Eukaryota > Metazoa > Chordata > Actinopteri > Anguilliformes > Congridae > Conger > Conger conger. Next base: position 37,459,204 of record NC_083765.1, on the reverse strand, counting down.
TTAAATGCTTAATTGCAGATCCCTAAGAATTTCCAACTAAATTTGTTTACTAACAAAGTAATATAAAGTTAAATTTTGTCTGAATATTGATGGTGATTGATATTTTTTTATAAATTTATATTTTTTATTTTTTTACTTTTTATAAGGCGGCACAGATGGTGCAGTGGGTAGCACTGCCGCCTCACAGCAAGGAGGTCCTGGGTTCAAATCCCTGTCGGTCGGGGCCTCTCTCGGAGTTTGCATGTTCTCCCCGTGTTTGCGTGGGTTTCCTCCAGGTACTCCGGTTTCCTCCCACAGTCCAAAGACATGCACGTTAGGCTGATTGGAGAGTCTAAATTGCCCGTAGGTATGAGTGTGTGAGTAAATGGTGTGTGCCCTGCGATAGACTGGCGACCTGTCCAGGGTGTATTCCTGCCTTTCGCCCAATGTATGCTGGGATAGGCTCCAGCCCCCCTGCGACCCTGATCAGGATAAGCGGGTTCAGATAATGGATGGATGGATGGAACTTTTTATAAACTAATCTGCTTGAATTTGACTAAAGAGTTCAAGCTTTTCAAATATGCATTTGACCCAGGTCTACTCTGAGCTACACCATTGCATTGTCCTGCCTAAGTCCACTGTGTTCCAAAGCCCAGTTCCTTACCCATTACATCACTTTTCCTCTCGCCCTCCACACACTGAAGTGACCTTTCTGCACATGTGCAACATTTGCATGTGCCCCTCTTCTTTATGCAAATGAGTATGCCGGGGGAGCTGGGAGTGGCCAACTCTGCCTGACTTACACCTGATCCGATCCAGGCCTGATCTGATCAGAACTGATCTAGGATCATTTCTACCTTTTAGCTCATAATATATAGTGTTGGTATATAGACAGGGGAAACCAGATCCTCGGTCAGCAGTCCTGAGTTGCCTTATGAATGCGGGCCCAGGTCCGGGCTGTTGTTTTCGCTGTTGTGGGACAGGTGGGAGTTGGACAGGTGAGATGCAGGCCAGCTGTAACCTCCCCCTCCAGGGCAGACTGCATCTCCATGGTTATAGGGGTATGAACACTCCGATGCACTCTCTGTAATAGTGATCCCTTTACAACCCCCACAGTAGACAGAGGGGTGGGCAGCATTTCAAATGAGCCTTTTCACATTTATTTCATATGTATCTTTTTCTGTGGGTCATATACATATTTAAATATCACCTGCTTCTGGTTATAAAACCCTCCTCCATTTCAGGGAGTGAGCATCTGTCACATGAGGCAAGAGGCTGTGAGCGGTGGGGGATGGAGGTTGTTCAGTTCAGTGTGGTATTTTAGGTTTGGAGAGGGGATTAGTCATGGCTCTAAAGCGATGTCTGCTGTGTTTCCGTGGGGACTGGTTTCTGTGTCGCGCTGGCTCGCCACACCATTGGTGTAGTAAAGCTCCTTCTCACAAGGGACTCTGTACTCCTGTGGATGAGTGGAAACTCCAGGACTTTATACCATTCCCACCCTTAAACCACACATCAGGCTCTGTTACCGTGGTGACTGACAGCTCTTTTTCAGGTTCAGGTGATAATGTAATTGGGATCAAAGTCAGAAACCTGTACAGCTGGAAAGCGCACAATTTCCAAAAAAGCAAAAAAAACACCTGCAAGCTTCAAATCTGAAACACGCCAGATCCACGCAGTTTAAAACAAAACCAACATCAAAACTAACACAAAACGTACTTGTTCTGGTTTTTTTGCCAAATGTCACTCAACCTTTGATGGAATACGGGACGGTGGACAGAGGGTTGGGTGGACAGCGGCAGCGGACAGCGAGACGTTAATATACTCTTTCCTCTGAGTGCCTCTCAGTAAAAAGAGGCATCTATCTCTCTCATCTTCCCCCTCTTTTTCTGTTCCCTTTCAGCTAATCTTAAATTTCCATTATTCACAGCAAAGCCAAGCCATGCCAGGCCTATTCACACAACTCTGTGACACCCCCCTGCCCCCCTCTCACACCCCAACCCCCTACCCCTACCCTACATACCCCCCCTTTTACCAAACACCATTATTAATCATCTCTATCTCTTCCTCACATCTCTCTGCTATTTGCTGTTTAATCACTAAAATAATATTGGGGGGGGATAAGGCCTTGTTGCCATGGAGACCCAATGGAAAGGTCAGGGTGAGTTTATCTTATCAGTGATAGTGCGTGGTTACTAATTACAGATAGGTACTACCAGCGTTCTGTCCAATGGGCCTTGCCTTAAACACTATCAGCAATCCACACCGTGCCTGATATTAAAATTATCTCCAGTCAGCCACACAGAAATGCCTCTCTGGCACTGTTACCAGGGCCTTAAATGGACTAGGGTCTGCCTTTAAGTGTACACTGTTACCAGGGTTAAGAGTGCCTTTAAGAGCACACTGTTACCAGGGTTAAGAGTGCCTTTAAGAGTACACTGTTACCAGGGTTAAGAGTGCCTTTAAGAGTACACTGTTACCAGGGTTAAGAGTGCCTTTAAGAGTACACTGTTACCAGGGTTAAGTGTATACTGTTACCAGGGAGTATGTGTGTGTGTGTGTGTGTGTGTGTGAGTGTGTGTGTGTGTGTGTGTGTGTGTGTGCGAGTGTTCGTAGCCGTGTGTTTTCTTGCCCTTCTCCATTTATCACCATTGACATTTGGTGCTACTTCCCGGCCTCATCCTCATCTGAAAAGAGCACATTTTTCCCATCAGGAACATCCCGGGATGTGGGGGGAGAGGTTGTGCGAGGCCTGCTTTGGCAACGGCGAGATGCGAAGATGCGAGCGCGTTTTCCCGCTCTGCGTTGCTCTCTCCGGAGATGGATGTTATCTGCGCTGGTGGTGTTGGTGGGGGCAGCGGTGCCCTTCCTCTTTTCTCCACACATGGCAGCCATGCAGCGGGTTATATTTAACAAGCCCCCCCTCACCACCACCACCCCACCTTCCTATCTCTCCCACCCCCCCCCTCCCTACATGCTCCTCACAGCTATCAGAACAGCACGCCCAGCATCTTTTCATTCTTTATTTTGGACCATGTGACACGAGCGATAGATAAGATTCAAACTGTTATCCACTCCTCACCCCCTTCTCTCATGCTCTGGTTGGAGGGGGGGGGGGGTCACGGAAGATTCCAGAACACTTTTTAAAGGGGTGTGCGAGTGTGTTTGTGTGTGTGTGTCCATGTAGGTTTGTGTGCTTCTGTGTCGGTGTGTGTGTGTGTCCGTGTAGGTGTGTGTGCGTCTCTGTAGGTTTGTGTCCTTCTGTGTGTGTGTGTGTGTGTGTGTGTAGATTTGTGTGCTTCTGTGTGTGTGTGTGTGTGTGTCTGTGTAGATTTGTGTGCTTCTGTGTGTGTGTGTGTGTGTGTCTGTGTAGATTTGTGTGCTTCTGTCTCGGTGTGTGTGTGTCCGTGTAGGTGTGTGTGCGTCTCTGTAGGTTTGTGTCCTTCTGTGTGTATGTGTGTGTGTGTGTGTTTGTGTAGATTTGTGTGCTTCTGTGTGTGTGTGTGTGTGTGTGTGTGTGTGTGTGTCTGTGTGTCTGGGTTCGCTCCTTTGTGCACGTATCTCCATAGAGCAGAGGTGGGAAAATTACATCTTTGTAAAATGACATTACATTACATTACATTACATTACAGGCATTTAGCAGACGCTCTTAGCCAGAGCGATGCACAATGAAGTGCAAATCGAACACTGGGACAAGTGCGATGAGGACCCTAGCGGACAGTACGGTTCCGAGTCCTAGCGTGACCATATTGATACAATTTGAACCCTTAACGCATGCAATTCAGGCTAAGCCAGTGACAATTGACTTCTGTTAATGTGCGTCTGCACCCTGCAGTAGCATTCCAGGGGAAAGCACCTGCTTACTACCTCTGGTTTTGCATGGACCTCCAGGCATCCTGAAGTTACACACAATGTTGACTCCATCTGAAGGTGACCACAATCCTGAGCTAGCTGGCCGTTGCTTCTCCGGCCTCCTGTCACTGCAGTACAGATATTCACTCTAAGCACACAGTGAACACTCAGTGAACACGTTCTAAGATGGCCTTGAATCCTTTTCAGGAAACCTGAAATGTTTCAACTCAGTGTCCATCAAGATGAGTAAAGAGATTATATGTAATAACAACTGTTAAGCCGCACTAGGCTATTGACATCTGCTAAGCAAACATAAATGTGTATCTTCACTCCAATTCAAATGCATAATGCGTGCAGTTGTCACCACTGGCAGTCAGAAGTGATTACAGTGTTATGTAGGTCAGGGATCCCAGTCCTAGAGAGCTGCAGTGTCTGTATCTGCTGGTTTTCTGTCTGTTTCCGTAGCCTACTCTACTGTACTTTCTAGTGGCTGAGGTCAACAGGAAGACATGCAGACGCTATGTCCCTCCAGGATTATTTATTTTACATTCCACAGACTGTATTATACTGTAGTGTGGATGGAGTTAACTGTAGTGTGGATGGAGTTGGCTGTAGTGCGGATGGAGTTGGCTGTAGTGTGGATAGAGTTGGCTGTTGTGTGGATGTAGTTACATGTAGTGTGGACAGAGTTGGCTGTAGTGTGGATGGAGTTGGCTGTAGTGTGGATAGTTAGCTGTAGTTTGGCACTATGAGCTGCGAGAGAAGGGGGAAGATCAGGCCTGAGAGATCAAGATTTAGCAAAGATCAGCCAATTATGTGGCAGCAACTAAATGCATAAAAGCATGCAGACATGGTCAGAATGGGGAGGATTTGTGATCTAAGTGACTTTGACTGTGGAATAATTGTTGGTGCCAGAAAGGGTTGGTTCAGGTATCTCAGAAACTGCTGATCTCCTGTGATTTTCACGCAACAGTCTCTAGGGTTTGCAGAGAATGGTGTGAAAAACAAAAAACATCCAGTGAGCAGGAGTTCTCCGTGTAAAAACCTGTCGCTAATGAGACAGGTTAGGGGAGAAGGGCCAGACTGGTCAAAGCTGACAGGAACGCAAATAACCACTCGTTACAACAGTGGTTTGCAGACAAGCATCACTGAACACATAACAGGTCAAACCTCTAAGTGAATAGGCTATAGCAGCAGAAACAAAGTCTAATAAATACCTAATAAAGTGCTCACATACGTATGTCACATTTTGATGTCTCTATATTTATATGACTGCAGTGTATTTCATCTCGGTATGGGTCAGTAAAGAACATGCAGGAAGGGATACGTACAGTAATGGAAACACAGAGAGAAACGGATCCAAATACGCATGCACACGCACAGAGATATTCCCACTGGAATCAGTCTGGTATCTTAGACTGAAAGGTTGAGCCCAGAGAGTGCCACTAAAAATGAACATAGAACTGTAGTCTAAACATTTTAATATCAATTCAACTACCCGACTGACAAAATACAGGACAGAACAACCGTTTTCTGGGGGCGTAGGGTGTGTGAAGTCGTTCACGGCCCTGGCTTTAGTGAAAAAACCCGCAAAAAGTTCACAGAGAGCAGTTGATGTAAAAGTCCCTAACCAATTGTTTTTCTTGAATCAGTATGGAACGCAAATTGAAAGCTCCAGGATGATACGACAGGCTCAAAAACACACATATGCGAGTGGGCCTTTAATGTGCTGATTGTGTCTTTAGTTTGGTGCAGGAAAGGAAATGGCTTGGTCCTACACCTGTTACCTCAGGGACGAGGCGCCACCCTGGCCTCCCTCAGACGAGAGGGAGGATGAATAATAGAGCTCGGTAGCTCAGCACTTTTGGGAGAAGGAGGGGTGCGGGACAGGATGGGACAGGAGCGTTGACCTCTGCCTCTCTCTGTATCGCAGTGCTCTGTCTCCGCAGTCAAAACACGGCCACTGTGGGGGGTACAGCGCCCCCAACGCATCCTGTGTGTTTCCCTGCGAGTGTGTGTGTGTGTGTTTGTGCGAAAGGGAGACACACACGCACAGTGTATTTGTGGGTGCTTGTGTATGTGTGTGTGTGTGTGTGTGAAGGAGGGGAAGGAGTGTTTGTGTGTGCACTGTGCATGAGTGTGGGAGTTTGTGTGAGTGAGAATGTGTGTGTGTGATAGCAAGTGTGGTGTAAAATTCAGTTATGAAATTCAGCTTGAATTTGTGTGTGTGTGTAATGTGTGTGAGTAAAGAAAGTGTGTGTAATGCGTGTAGGTGTGTGTGTGTGTGTGTGTGTGTAATGTGTGTGCGTGTGTGCGTGTGTGCGTGTGTGTGTGTGTGTGTAATGTGTGTATGTGTGTGGGTGTGTGTGCGTATGTGTGTGTAATGTGTGCATGTGTGTGTGCGTGTGCGTGTGTGTGTGTATGTGTGTGGGTGTGTGTGTGTGTATGTGTGTATGTGTGTGGGTGTGTGTGTAATGTGAGTGGGTGGTTGGCTTGTAGGATCCTCCGTTGCCGGGGTTTCTCTGGGCCTCAGGGTCAGTGCTGGATAAGAGTGAAGTGAAGGCCGCAGAGCTCCTGCTGTCTGATAGAGCTCTGAAAATCTCCTGACTTTCAACGCTTTTTTCAGCGCATTTTCTTTCTCACACATGCACACACACACACACACATGCACTCAAACACAAAATCTGAACTAGAAATTAGATTTCTATTGTCAGTGTGGAAAAGGTTGAACTTTCTCTAAGGAATGTGTGTGTCATAGAGGAACCTTCCTGGCCACTGTCTGTAGCTGCCTGCCTTGAAGGTGGGACATTTTAGGCTGCAGCAGCAGATCATCTTGTGATTTCCTGAAAATTTGTAAGGTCACATTTTATCCTCATTGCAGATAGCAGCTATCAGGGGTAAGAACTGCGGTGAAAAACAGGATGAATTTGGACGTCTAAACCCATTTTTATCAGACACTGTATTTCCCACCCAATTGGTAATCACTCCCCTGGCTGCATGGGGTTGGGTGGTAGTAGGGTGGATGTTAGCCAGGGAGTACAAATCCTGTTTGTTGTTTGAGGGAAACAGTGTCAGAAAGAAGTGTTAGCCAATAGCTGCCCTCTTCAGGAGTGGAGTAGCGAGGCAGCACAATCAGTCAGAGAGCGTGGGCAGTAATGACATCACAAAGGGTGAGACTCAGCCTTTTGACCTTTGTGTGACCTGTCTGTGACCCTCAGTGTTGCTCCCCAGTCCCCAGGTGGACGGCGGTTCTTTGTGCCTCTGGGGAGGTCTCTCAGTCGACAGGCCTGCACGTTTGCCAACAGGGCCTTTTTGGCTAGGACATCTGCTACTTCAGCCAAATATGCTTTGACATTCTTAGTCCTGTACAAAACGCTTTTGTCGAGTTACCAAATTTGAACCGGAAATTTAATTGATTAAACAAACAACTGGTATTAAATAGTAGAAAGTAAATTATATTATGCGTGCAACCCCATCCACAGTCAAACATATTATTGTACCTCAGCTCACCCCCGTTCAACAGAAGAGCACCTGGACTCCTTTACATGTCTCGTCCTGTTATGTTGGGGTTTAGTCTTTCTCTCTCCCATAGACATTCGGACCTTGGTCTGGCTGTGCAGTCCAACAGAAAGCCTGCATCAGTTGTGTGCACTTGCTGTTTTTCCACTGAGGGCTTGGGAATGGTTTATTTCTGGTAAAGTTGCATGATACATCATGTTCACTGTGTGTGCGCATGGGTGTGTGTGTGAGTATGTGGAGATGCTTGTGCATAGATGTGTGTGGATGAATATACTGTATGTATGTGTGTTCACATGTATAAGTGTGTGAGTGTGTTGTGTGGGTGGGCAAACATGTACATGTGTATCTGTGTGTGTCTGCATGTGTATGTGTGTGTGTGTGTGTGTGTGTGTGTGTGTGTGTGTGTGTGTGCGCTTATGTGTATCTGTGTTTGTGTCTGTGTGTATGTGTGGATGTATCTGTGTGTGTTTGTGTGGTACGCGCTTGTGTGTGTGTGCACTTGTGTGTATCTGTGTGTGTGTGTGTCTGTGTGTATGTGTATCTGTGCATGCATGTGTGTGTGTTTGGTCCTCTGTGTGTGGATGTGTATATGTGTGTGTGTCTGTGTGTATGTGTGGATGTGTGTGGATATGTATCTGTGTGTGCGTTTATCTGTGTGTGTGTGTGTGTGTGTGTGTGTGTGGATGAGTATCTGTGTGTGTGCGTATATGTGTGTGTGTTTCTGTGTGTGTATGTGTGTGTGTGTGTATTTGTGTGTGTGTGTGTGTGTGTGTGTGTGTGTGTGTATGAGAGAGAGGGCCCTGCTCAGTGTCCTTGCTGGTCGTAAGGGAGAGACGGGGAGGGATAGAGCAGATGTAAGGACGGTGGGAAAGTTGAAATCTGCTGCTGTTTTATATCTCCTATCAGGGGCAGCTTATCTGCTCTGCATGCCTGTCTTCCACAGGCCAGCGTCTCACCACGGCTGCCTGGCAACTTCACTCTATTTTTCCCCTCCGTCCTGTCCCCTCACCAGCCACAGGAACTGGAGACGGAGAGACAGAGAAGGGGGGATGGAAGAAAAGAGAAAGAGAGAGGTTAAGACGGAAAGGGAGACGGAGAGAGAGGGTGGGAGGGAGAGAGAGCCACACACAGATGGAAGACTGTGCTCTCCCGTAATCAGTGTGGGATTGTGTTGCGACCTTGACGAAAATGCCCATCTTTCATGAGGGAAGTGTTTGATATAGTGCCAAGAGGAACGGTGAAAGAGAGGGGAATGGCAGATGGAGAAGGGAGTCAGGGTGACGATAAAAAATTGGGGTAACTTAAAGGGCTAAGACAACAATGTGAGGGGAACGATATTACACCAGACTGAGCTATCACACTAAACCACTCTAAAGCAGAGTGTAGCTATCAAGCTGAAGAAAACCTGATCAAACTGACATCACACTGGAACTATCAAACTATCAAACCAGATTAGAACTATCACACTGAGCTAAACCAGATCAGACAAGAGCTACCGCACTAACCCAAACTATACCAGACTCACAGTGAACCAGACAAGACCAGATTAAGCGGCCACATTGGACTTGAGGTGCCATGTTTCGGACAAAATGCAGCCGATATCAATAACCAATATTTGTCTTGTCATTATTGGCCACTTTTCACATTATAGCTCAAAGATAAACTGCACCTAGGTTTCTACATTCATGGAAAACGTGGCACAGATAAGAACTTAGAAAGGAAAATTATAACACATTTTATTTTCTTATTTATTTTGCTTTGGTAGAACTTCCATTACGTGGAAATGCTCTAAACTAGAACCTGTCTCTTTTATTACAGGAGCATGAAACATCAAAAATGCTCCAATAGTGTCCGGTGATAGTTAAAATGTATCCCCTTCATAACAGAGAATTGTGCCATATGTGTGGGAATCGTGAATATTCCACAGCCTGAATTAAATTAAAACAGACAAGAAACACAAGTTCAGTTCTGTTTCACAATGGCGCTGGTGTGTGTTGATAAATACACTGCCTATAATCTAGTATTGTAGGCTTTAGTCCGTCTTCTTTCTTGACTGAAAACCCTAAAACCTAAAACCTGGCAGTTGAAATTCCAGTCTAGTTTGAGAATAGGGATAGCCTTCCCGCCAACAGACCCTGGTCTTCAACAGCAGCCAGTTTCCAATAACACTAAGGCCTAATTGTGTTACAAGCAATTAAATGGCCAGTCTATTGAAGTTGTACAGGACTTCATTATTAAACAGAGAGTATGTATTGGAAGGGCTCCGGCACAGCCTTTCATGCAAGTTTAGCTGGTAAAATAAAATCATTTCATAAATAATAAATAAAATAAATTCAAAATGCTTTTTGAGCATGACATTTTCACTTCATTTAGAGCATCAGCAGTGTCTTAAATGCATGGCCTCTTGTGCATGTATGTTAATATCATCATATTAGTTGGTTAATTATAGACTATTTTAAGCTATTATCTGGTGACACTGACATTCCCCGATGTTATCCCTACATCCCCCCACCAAACGGCATTAAACCAGACTGGAGCTATGGCTGAACCAAAATGAAACAGACTGTAACTGACAATGAACCAAACTAGACCACACTAAATCTACTGCAATGAACCGAATCGCCCCAGAATGGGGTTTTGTGGGCTTTGATGAAACCTGAAATTCTGGTAGACCCAACAATCAGTTTGCCATCAGCCTTATGCACTGCTATGCCAGTTATGTGCAATGACTACTATCTCAAGGGAACCTGGGAGTGTAAAGGCCCATCTACACAAAGAACTATAACAATAACTTGAACGATAACGACGTGAGCATCACGCTGCTGAATGATTACATTCTGTAAACAGTCTCTCGGCTATGTCAACTGCCATTTTGCACACGATGCCCTGATTCGTTATTTAGCTGATGCTTTCATCTAAAGCGACTTACAGTTTATTAGACTGAGCAGAGGACAATCCCCCCTGGAGCAATGCGGTGTTGGAGGGCCTTTCTCAAGGGCCCAACAGCTGTGCGGATCTTATCATGACCCTTAGCCAATAGGCTACAGGCTGTCAGTGTCACTGTTGTTCATGCAGCTGGAAGAAGTTGCTCTGAAAGTGATCCCAATGATATCGTTTGTCATGGTCGATGTCGTTATAGTTGGACTCTGCCATCCACTTGAATGATTTTTTAAACTATTTATTAATTATTATTGTTATAGTTATTGTTCTTGGTGTGGTGTGCTTCAATAAAGTTGAGAGAGAGGTGGAGAAGAAGTGAGAGAGGTAGGTAGTGAAAGAGTGGTGGAATGGAGGAGTGAAGTAAAGGGTGCAAAGAGTGGGGAAAATTGAGAGAGGATGAGTAGGGCGTAAGGAGAGAGAGCGAGAGACCAGGTTGTTCTTGGACTAACACATTTTCAGAGGTGGAGGAACGAGAGGCACATCTATTTTGGCTGCAGCACTGACTTTTCTCCCCGCGTGATGGAGGGTGATATCTATAGGATTAGTGTTGAAGTGGTTTGTTGATCTTTGTTTGCCAGGGTAGCTCCCAACGGACCTGAAAAATACCCTCGCACCGGGGCCGTTAATCACCGTGGCGATCCTGGACGGCTTGTTGCCACGGTGCTATCACAACCCACCTTCCCCTAGCACTTGCCATCTCAGGACACATGGAGCGAGTGATCTTCTTGGGTCTTGGGATGGGGGGAGGGAGGGGGGGGGCTTTTCTTGCACCATCCTTTCTTTCTCTCTCTCTCCTTCTCTTTCTTTCTCCTTCGTTTCCTTCACATTACCATCTCCCCCAGTCTGTTATCTTACTCCTGCTCATTAAGGAGTTAATTTTCTCGGGCCTATCTCTGATTAATATAGTCAACCTAAATCACTGTGAATTCTTTACATTTCTCCCTCCTTATCAAAAAGAGAAAAAGGAAAAGGGGGGATATTTAATCGTTTAAGTTCTTCCTGGGGAACTGCCTTTTTTTCCCTCCCTCTTCCCAGCAACGTAAGAAAAAAATCCAGCCGCGGCTGAGCTCCGTAATTCAGTTTTTAAAGCAGGGGAGAGAGGAGGGGGGAAAAAGACTTGATGAAATTCCGCTATCAGCGCCGAACCAATATGCAAAATATCTCGCTGGAAATCAAATAGCTATTATGTTTTCATTTCCACGTCGGCGTATTTGCTTAATGAAGAGGAGACAGATCAGACCGGCAGAGAGTCTGCAGCGGCCGATAACCGAGAACAGCTCCCAGCTATCCTCGCCGAGTGACACAGCCAGTCACATCACTTTTAGAGAGAGAGAGGGAGGGAGGGAGGGAGAGAAGGAGGGAGAGAGAGAGGGAGAGAGAGAGAGAGAAGGATGGGGAGAGAGAAAGGAGTGAAAAAACCGTGGAGAAGGAGAGGGTAAAAAAGAAGAGAAATATCTCTCTAACTCCAGCTTGACCTCTTCAAATTTGGTACAGTGTGTGGTGTGCTAAGTCCGTTTTCACTTTTACATTGAGGCCAGTTTGTCATGAACACTGTTTTTTTGTGGGGTGGGGGCTTTTGTCTTCTTTTTAAAACACCGATTTTAGGTATGCGGAGGTGGATATTTGGTCTATTGATTGAACTGAAATGATTAAAGGATGGCCTCGGCCATTTTGAGAAAGACGAAGGTGTGAACAAGACTGGATTCATATAGGCTCAGTAATGGAAGTGGTTTGCTTTTTTCCTTTCAGACCTGGTCCCAAACTAATTTCAAACGCATTTCATTCAAGTTGATTGAATTTCAGTGTGCTCCATCCTATGGTGTCCTTCCATCCGTAGAATGTCAGTATTCATGACACTGTTACACTGTATGGTTTCATTCCTGTCGGCAGAATTTAAGCATACACAACAACAGATATTGGAATAGACTTAACCAGATAGTTGGCTCTTTGTGTTTCTTCCATTTTTACTTTTATAGCAACAGGAGTGCCTTGTGCTGTATGGTGTAGAATATTCTGGCTTTAACGCAAGGGAAATAGCACCATCAGTGTTAAGAATGTGGAGTAGACTATCTGGTAGATCTGTAGTAATATCTGTAGCAGGAACACTATGGGTTCATTCCTGTTGGTAGGATTTCAGTTTATTGCACTGCCACACTCTATGGTTTCCTTCCTTTTGGTAGAATTTGAGCATAATGGACTGCAACACTCTATGGTTTTATTCATGTTGGTAGAAGTTCAGCGTGCTGAACTGCAACACTCTACGGTTTCATTCCTGTTGGCAGAAGTTCAGCGTACTGGACTGCCACACTCTACGGTTTCATTCCTGTTGGTAGAAGTTCAGCGTACTGGACTGCAACACACTACGGTTTCATTCCTGTTGTTAGAAGTTCAGCGTACTGGACTGCAACACACTACGGTTTCATTCTGTTGGTATTATGTAGCATCTTTTAGTCAGTTTTGCGTGTTAGATTCCCGCATGTCTGTAAGGGAAAGACTTTTGTTCTTCTGAAGGAGACGTTGAAGCCCCTCTGTGATTCTGCCTCTGTGAAGCTCTTCTACACCTGCAGTAACACTGATCCCTTTTTTGATTGGTAATTCTTTAACGTTTCCTAACACAGCTGGTTATTAGTTTGAGGGCCTCTGCGTCTCTCTGTTTAATCACGCAGTTTTGATGTGGATGGACGCAGAGTTAATAAATCTTTATCTTAGTCGTCTTCATCAGCGCAGCTCGGCTCTCTGCTACGCGCATAGAGAGAGGCCGTTTGCAGCCAGTAGCTTGTTTTTTGTCTCCCTTATAAAAAAAAACTGTTAGTAGCAGTTAGTAGTTTGTGTCATGCGTACATTTGCACATGTCTGGGAGTAAATATGGGTGTGTGTGTGTGTATGTGTGTGTCGTGAGAGTGGCCTAGGAGTGTGAGTGCATCTGTATGTGTTTGTGTGTGTGTGTGTGTGTGTGTGTGTGTATGTGTATTTAAGGGCATGTTTGTGTGTTGAGTATTCCATAATCGTAAAATGTGGACTAAGTCTGCCCACAGTCATGTTTGGCATCACATTAAAATTTTAAGTATTACTTTGCAGATCACAAACTTGTGATTCGGTGTGCACACTGTTGTGTTTTTTTCTTTTCCGGGGTTTAATATATTTACCTTTTTTTATTTTTTAAGGTGTTTTTATTCATGCACATCATGGTGGGGTCACCAGTCGTTCAAATAAGCCAAGGGGATATTGGGATTCTGAAAACAGTTTGGCTTGGTTCAGATCCATAAATCAAAGTTAAAAACACAGCACAGTGCGGCTGCAGTGAGGAGGGCCAGAATGTGAGACAAGGACGGAGGGAGATCTGCGATAAAGGGGTAGAGACAGAGACCGAAAGCCGACACTGAGCATCAGCGCTTCAGACCAGGAGGACAGTGCCTCTCTATCATACTCTGCAATCCGGAAGCACTCATTGGCAGATTTGTGATTGATGAGAAGCAGTAGGCTATAGGTCAGCACTAGGTCATGATTGAGGAGGTTGGGTGAACCTTCTGCCTTATACTAGTCACACATTTGGACACATGCACAAGTTGCATCATTAAGCTGCTTAAGAAGAGATATCTATTGGCAATTTTTTTTTCTTCTGTCGCTTACAAGCCTTGTTTGTCAATTACAGGGACTATCCACAAGAGTGGTGCGTCTTAAACCAATGTGGGTTATTTTCAGGTTGTGTCCTGTTTTATGCCTTTAATGGCATTTTCTTGCAGCTATGACGGTATTGACGTTTATCTCCTAGATTGTTTAGCTGATTGTCTTGTGAAATGCGTCTCTGCGCATAGCTATTTTAATTGGCCGCGCAGTTGATTTCTATTGTTTTTGGCGCTGAAAGGTGTCAAAGTCTTTGCAGCGCGTATTAGGTGTAGCAGCGATTCACTCATGTTGTCGCAAATTCGGCCATCTCTTCCTATATTTGTCCTGTAAAGTCAGGATTGAATTGACCACATTGTGCTCGTGCAAAGCCTTTCCACGCGAATAACGACTTCCCTGGGGTGAGAGAGAATTATTCTTCGTTGGCCAAAAAGGGGCATAATTTTTCCGCGCCATTTGATGTTGCGGGGCAGTAATGTAGGCCTAGCGATTGATTCATTAAACGGGACCACTAATGGGAGAGAAAATCATAATTCAAACTTACATTTTAAACATGAAATATAATTGGAATTTTAAACAGAGGTCCCTTTGTACAGTTATGATTAAAGGAAAATTAATTGTATGAAAATGTCTTCACAGATACTGCAAATTAGATCTACCAAACCTCGCTCTCCATAATTCTAAAAATATTTCTGAACGGGATCTGTATTTTTCTCTTTCTCTTTTTTATTAAGTTCCAAATCAAACTGTGTTAATTTTATCTGAAATTACAGTGAACCATGCAGGCGTGGAAGTCGAAATTAGCCTAAAGATGTTTCATTTACAAAGACAGAAACACTTTGTCAGGCGGCAATTGTTTCGAAGCATTATCTCCGCCTCGTTTTTAATTGCTTTGGAAGTGAAATTAACAGAATTAGAAAAATTGCCTTTCCTCTTTCTACAAAGCTCTTTATTCACGCGTATTGTTGTGTGCTTTGTATAGATTACAGGCCTCTTTGTTCTGGGAGTGTAAATATATACGCCTCCAGTCACGGCATTAGCTTGGAACAATCCCCCCTCATTCATCACAACTTAATGAAAATTAATTTACAAAACTGGAGAAAAATACAATTTCAACCTGTTTTATTTTTTCATTGGTTGTTATTTTATGCACAATATAGCCTGGTTGTATGTAATGATTCTATATGTTGGTTTGTTTTGTTTGCCACCGGATTAACGTAATTCTTTCTTTTCAATGTCTTACCATTTTCTAAGTGCCTAGTATCATGTCCGTGCCTAAAGTGTACCGGATGTTTTACTCGCGGAGTTAAGAATAAGAAAAACTCCTGCTCTTTCGTGTATGCCTGCGTGCCAGTGTGTATGCTTTGAAGAGGCATATGCTGTATGTGTCCATGCCTACTCTGTCAAAACAACGAATCTTAAATTGAACAAGATATGATACGTCAAAATTTTTTAGTATCGCCTCTTCTTCTGAGCTCACTTTGTCTTGAAGCGTTTATTTTCATACATTTTACTTGAGAACTATATTTCGGTTTTTCCCCGGAACTATATTGTGGATGGGCACTTGTGCCGGTTTGGATAACATTATGAACGGTAGTCTACATTTATTTATGACATAAAATTACCCTTCCCCTGTAGCCTGCTGTGCAGCTTCTTAAATCTTATCTTTCTTAATATAATAAAATTGATGATGGTATTTCAGAATTTTAAAATAAATCTTGGAATATCAGCGTCTATTTTCTTATGTAAATAAATTAAAATACGTACAAATTAAAGGGATTGTTATAAAAATACTGAAAACTAAGAATATGGAAATTAAATGGAATTAATGATTTAAGTATTTTTTAAGCTGTTCATCAAATAATTACAGTGTGATGATTTGCTCAGTTAATCATGACCATTATGAAATGTAAACCGTAGCTGGCCAGTTTTGCAAAAAAACACTAAAGGACAAACTACAATGTGATAAATTGTGTACTATGAATATACTGTTTTATCAATAAAATGGTGTTAAAACACCTCATTTTGTAGTGAAAGATGCACAGAGGCTATTAATTTGTAATATTAAACTTGTAAACTGCTTATATATATTTTGCTTAGATAATACCTTATTTAAGATCATTATATTGTCTGTGATTAGGTTAGAATTTAGATTATCTACCGATTTACATTTTCCAGATTTACTTTCATAATACATGCATCTACTCTGAGAATCCCTGTACAAAACCCATAATTTAATCATTTTGTTCGCCTAGTATTCTCTCCTCTGACTTTCTGTTTGATTCTTCATAACAAACGTGGATTTGGCAATGGCATTCTGTATTTTGCTAACGTTTGTTAATGTACTATGATTAATGAGTGCACACTGTTTGTTACTGTTTACTGGGTTTACACAGTGCTTTATGCTTTCTTTACAACATGGTATATACTCAATTTCCCCTGTTGTGTACTTCATTTCCCCTGTGCCTTTTATTGAATTTGTCATTTATACTTCTTTTGACATTTTTGGCTAAATGTGCTCTGTTTAAGCTTGGTTAGCTCTAATTTTGCTCAGACTTACTCAATTCTTTACCCAGGATCACAGGATGAGTGTGTGGCTATTGTGGACTGGGGTGCAGTAAACACACTGGAATGCTGAGTTAAATCTGAAGTAAATTTTTCTGTAACAGAATGCATCGGATTCCCTTCTAACTCCCTACAAACCGTAATTCAGTGGTCACCTTCAGTATCCTACAATTTTTCTGCCTCAACAGCGCAGCTCGAACAGAAATCTGCTTTCTCATTTCCCAGCAGAGTTTGGCAATATGCACATTCCTCAAACCGAGCATTGGGAATTTTTTGCCAAGTGACCTGGTTGCCAGGTGACCTGTTTTGAAGCCGTTCCCTTCTATGTGTGGTCTGAAGGTTCCCTCGGAGACCTGGAGGAAGGAGAGGACAACCTGCCCGATGACCTCAGCCTTTCAGGGGACGAGGGCGGAGCGTCGGACCAGGAAGATTCGGCTGAGTGCGAGGACTCCAGCCCGACGCGTCTCCCGCCGTTCAGTGAAGGTGAGACTCCTCTCCACTCCACTCCAGGGGGTATGTCCATGCCTCTGAAGTCTAACACACTCAGTGCACTGCAGGTTGACACACATACATGCACACATATACGCACAAACCCAAACATGGTCCACACCAGTGGTCCTCACTCCTGGTCCTGGGGAGCTGCAGGGTGTGCTGGTTTTGTTTCATCGCCTAAATATCAGCAACCAGTTCAGAACCCAAGAAACCAGGTGAGCTGAGTTAACTATTTAATTAACTTTTATTGATCAATTAAGTGCCGAGTAACAACAAAAGCCAGCACACCCTGCAGCTCTCCAGGACCAGGAGTGAGGACCACTGGGTCATGCTGACCTGGTCAGCTGACCCCAGTTTTGTGAGAAGGCAGCATAGCTCCAGTTACACAACACAACAGTGCTGATCATTTTTTGCATACACTCAGTGAGCACTTTATTAGGTAGACCTCTACACCAGCTTGTTAATTCAAATATTTAATCAGCCAATTATGTGACAGCAACTCAAGGCAAAAAAAGCATGTAGACATGGTCAAGAGGTTTTTCAGTTTCAGTTTTTCAGCTGTTTTTCAGCCCAAATGTTGAATGGGGAGGAAATGTCATCTAAGTGACTTGACCATGGAATGATTGTTAGTGGCAGACATGGTTGTTTGTGTATCTCCCCTGGTATTTGCACGCAATAGTCTCTAGAGTTTGCAGAGAAAAAAGAAAAAAACATCCAGTGAGCAGCAGTTTTGCAGACAGAAACACCTTGTTAATGTGAGAGGTCAGAGGAGAAGGGCCAGTATGTTAATAATTTTGCTCATGGATATTGCCTGACTGTCAGTGTTTGGACAATAGTTAGTTATTATTGAAAGCATGGGGCCAGATAGAACCATGAGTACAGGTAGCATCATGATACATTTTATAACTCCACCCAGATCTGTTAAAATGAACTATAAAGGCTAAAAGCAGATATGGGTCTCATACATCCAAATGACTATTCCCTCTTTAAAATTAATTTCCATCTTGAAGAAGCATCCTTATTTTTGAGCTGCAGATTGTAACATTGTAGAGACATCTATATATTTACCACGCAGTCACTTGTGTCGTCCTTGGTCGATTTTAAAGTTTGACCAAATTTGATCTTGGTTTAGCTCATGGGTGAGCTAATGTCTAGGTTTAGGATGCCATATACCTTTGTTTTCATATATTAATTATGTTTTATATATTTAGTGTGGCTATTTTACTATTTAGTGTGGCCATTGCACGGTATACTTTCTGTCCACCAGAGCGATTGCTTATCAAATTACTGCCTCAGTCAAACCGATTCTCCCCCTTGTTTTAAAAGTGCTGGTCATCGAAAGGGCTGGTGTGTGTGGGAACCTTTCGGTAACGGCATATGTTTTTAAGAGGAAATAAGAAGCTTGTTTAACACCCACCCCTACCCCTAGGAACTCAACCTCAATTAATGACTTGTACCACCCGCCACCCGCCGCACACCCACCACCGACCAGCCCCCACCCCTGGCCAGCTCCCTGTTCTCATCCCAGTCTGTCTCCGAGCTTGGCCAGGTCCGTGGGCTCCGAGTCGTTTCTGTGGAGTTTTCAGATTTCTGTTTTTCTTTTTTAATCTTGAAAATTCCAGCTCTTGTGAAATTTGGGGCTGGGGTGATAAGCGTCTGTTCGTTGGCTGGGGTTGATAAACGCATGGAAATTCTGTCAGGTGCTAATCGGGACCAGATTAGAGATTAGCCTCCTGTGTGTGTGTGTGTGTGTGTGTGTGTGTGTATGTGAAAGAGAGGGACACTGAGTGAGTGTGTGTTTTAGTAGCACTGTGTGTGAGCGTGTGCTTGTAATAATGTGGTTCTCTCTTTACTTGTGTGCTTTTGCTGAAATATATGTGCATGTGTGTGTGTGTATGGACATGCCTGTGTGTGTTTATGTGCATTTGTGTGTGTGTGTTTGTATGTGTGTGTGCACATGCCTGTGCATGTGTGTGCGTGTGTGTGTGCGCGTGTGTATGGGTGTCCACATCCCTGTGCATGTGTGCGTGTGTGTGTGCGCGCGTGTGTGTGTGCGTGTGTGCATGTGTGTGTGCACGTGTGTGTGTGTGTGCATGTGTTTGTGTACTTGTGTGTACGTATGCGCGTGTGTGCGCACGCGTGTGTGCATGTTTGTGTGTGCATGTGTGTGTGTGTGTGTGTGCGTGTGTGTGTGCGTGTGTGTGTGTGTGTGTGTGTGTGTGTGTGTGTATAAGAGCGCAGACAGGTGAGTTTGCCGGCCATTTCCTCCCATGGCAGTGAGGAGAGTGGTGACACGTCACCATATTGTTGTGTCTCTGGCGCGGCTCGGTGGCTGGATGCTAGCAGTTATCAGGGACCCATAAATCAGCTCTGTTTGAGGAACCTGCTCTCTCAGCCCGGGATCAATACCAAGGTCTTTATCAGGACCCTGCTGGCTCATACAGGCAGGACTCTTATCCACCATCTGGGAGAGAGAAACAGGCCATAACTGATAATAGAGGAACGCCCATTCAGACACTCAGAGAAACGGCCTAGCCTAAGTCACAACCGCTCGCCTGCATGGGCCCAAATACACACATATGCACACATATACGCACATACACACATATGCACACATATACGTACATACACACATATACACACATATACGCACATACACACATATACACACATATGCGCACATACCCACATATGCACACATATACGCACATACACACATATGCACACATATACGCACATACACACATATACACACATAAGCGCACATACACACATATGCACACATATACGCACATATGCAGACATACACACATACACACCTACACACGTACACACTTTACACACATATGCACACCTACACAAACCTATACACATATATGCACACTTACACACATAGGCACACATATGCGCACATACACACTTACACACCTACACACTTACACACATATGCACACCTACACAAACCTATACACATATATGCACACTTACACACATAGGCACACTCCAAATGCTCATGTCCAGGGATGCACATGCTCTACACACTACTTTTCATGTTGTCCTACGCATACACGCATACATACACACACATACACACAGAATACATTACATGCATAGTCAGCACGCTATCATTCTCAACTGCTTATATTCACACACACACACACATACACACACACAAGCACACTGGACATTGCCTGTTGCTGTTATCTGGAGTTTTTTTGTCCTGCCCTGTGACCCTTTGACCCAAGGTAGCTTGCCGTGTCAGTTTGGAGGGAGAATGCGCCCCTCTGTGTCCGCTTTGTGCAACTGCTTCCCCGACCAGACAAAGAGCATCCCCACACCACAGAGCTCAGGAGATAGCAAACGCTATTGCACTCATCTAATAGGGGACGCAGGTGGTAGTCAGTGGTTGCACAGTACAAACCCAAAAACATGGGAAATTCAAACTGGGGCACAACCTTGATGGGACTTGGTCCTGCGGTGAATGCCCTCCCTCCTAACTGGGACTTGGATTACTCTATGTATCATATCCTAAGGAGCTTAGATCAGTCCAATTAATCAATATTGGGGGTGGTTTTTGAGACAGAAAAGGAGAAGTTAAAGATAGCAAATTTATTTTTGAACGGAGCATTCAGTGTGTGTGCGTGTGTGTGTGTGTGTGTGTGTGTGCTATGAGTCAGGGCTTGATGGGAGACTTTGCCCTTCAGGTGTGACGGAGGAAGTTCTGAGAAGTTACCCGTCCTGATACCTGCCATCAGCACTCAGATTAGAGGGGAGATAGCTACCGCTGATAATATTAAATGCAATAACTGCCGTTCCCGGTCCCTCCCTCAGCCCCACGCCTGGGATAAAAATCAATCTGCCATTCACCGTGATTTATAGCTGAAATAATGGGACTGCTCACTCACCCACAGGAGGGAGTGTGTGTATGTTTTGGAGGGGGGGTGTGGTTGTGGGAAGGGTGTGTGTGGAAGGGGGGGAGGTGATTTATTTGAAGATGCTGATCCGATCTTCCATCTGTGACATTAATAACGCTAACGCTAATGGAGTCACGCGGACGGACCTTTTATGGCAGGTATTGATCGGGCGGCTATCGCTTGTTCATCGGGGCGAGAGCAGGTAAACATGCCCTTTGTGCGAGCGCTGTGCAGGTGGGGTGATGGGGGAGGGATTGAGGGTGGAAAATATCGGGGCAAAAGGGAAAATATTCATATACATGAATAAGTAATACTTTATTCATGTAGCGCCTTTCTAAACCAATGGTTACGAAGTGCTTTACAATGAAATACAAAAAAACACAAAACATCAACAAACAGGATAAAACAGAAAACACAAGATACAATACAAAGATAATAATTAAAAAATAAATAAATAAATCGTACTGATAAAAGAACAACAAGGAATGGCAACCGCATCAATAATCAGGGAAATCAAGGGAGTAAAATGTGTTTTCAAAAGTTTCTTAAAAGTGCCAGTGGAGTCAGACAGTTTTATGGCAAGAGGTGGACTGTCTAGCGGCAAGAACAGTGAAAGCACAGTCTCCCTTCAATTTAAGTCACGCCCTCGGGGTGACCAGCAGTCCCCAGGGTCCTCACACTGGTGTAAGCAGACAGCAGCTTGGCTACTGTATATAGTCAGGAGCTTCCCCATGTAAAGCCCCGTGTGTAATAGTGAGAATTTTTAAAAATAATGATGTACCTAATTGGCAGTCAGTGAAGGGAAGCAAGCACAGGGGTGGTAATGCTCCCTGCGTTAACCCAGAGCCACAGAAAAATGACTTAGTGGGGTTGCCTGTATTTCTCTAATTGATTAACATGAAGTGGATACATTGCGCCAAATTAACAAGGTGCAGAATCACTTTTCAGTGCAGTTTCACAGCTGCTGTATTGTCAGAGATATTCGATGGCCCTTTAGCAGCCATCAGTGAAGTAGTAGGGCTGGGCTTCTTTGGTCCCTGTACTGAGGATGTCCTCCAGTGTGAGATCTGATTGGTCACTGTTAGTAACGTAGAGCACAGTGGAAGGGTGTTCTCGCACATGCTCATATGTGTTCACACAAATACATGCTTTACACGTATAATCGTTCACACGCATACAGGTTTACCTGCATACATGCTTAGGTAAGACAAGCATGAACATGCATATGTAACATATGTACTTGCATAGAAATGTATAGAAAAATACAAACATTTTGGATTGTATGATAATGAAGAATAGCTTAATAATTTTGTTTAATTTTCTGTAAATCAGTCAATAGTGATTGACTCTGTGAACTCACCCCTGATGATATTGGCAGTCATACTGAGAAACCTTTTGGGGGGGGGGGTAACTGAGCTCATGTTGCCATGACGACCTTGTACCCACAGAGCCGAGGACAGAAGATTCGCCTAGCGCACCGGATGACGAGGAAGAGGAGCAGGGCCCAGGACAGAGCGCTGAGGAAGATGAAGATGAGGAAGAGGCAGAGCCACAGTGGGCCGGTCCAGGTGAATACTCTCCCAACCCGCCTCGCCCTTCTTCCACACAAGAGGCAGGTCCTCACGGGACCGTAGAAGGGCATGTATCAGTACGGAATCCATGGCATCGCAGACATATTAACAAACTGAAGGCCCATCCACACCACAAATGATAACCATAACGATGTGTGCGTCCACACCGCTGAACGATGACGTTCTGTAAATTTGTTCTGTTTCTTGGCCATGTCATCTGCCATGTGCACGTGACGCTCTGTAAATTCTGTCGGATTTTGATTGGCTGTCAGTGTTTTCGCCATCCACTTGAGATTTTTAAAACAACCTATTTATAGTTATCATCATATCATTATCGTACTTGCTGTGGATAGGCCTTAACACTACGGCAAATGACTGGGGCTGCTCCCTGTGTGTGTGTGTGTGTGTGTGTGTGTGTGTGTGTGTGTGGGAAAATGTATGTACACACTTTTGTCCCTCTACTCCAGCACATTGGATTTGAGATGAAACGATGGATATGAGGATAAAATTTCAGACTGTCAGCTTAAACTTCAGGGTATTTATTTCCGTATCAGGTGAACTATTTCTTGACCAGCTGTGTGTTGTTGCATCACTAGGTCATGCAGAAGGAAGGTAACAAAAGGCCGAGAGTTGATTCTGCTGTAGAAGTAGACAAAGAAGTGTCAATGGCAGTAAAGCCAGAATACATCGATCCAAAACGTTGCCAAAGCATTTTGTGTGTCGCAATTGAATGTTTAACGCATTCATAGGATGCAAGAATGCACAGGTGAGATTAGCAATGGCAAAAAATCTGGTAGAACACGGAAAACGACTGTTGTGTATGACCGAAGAATAATTGCAATTGTGGAGAAAAACCTCTTTCAACTGTGTTCTGAACAATTCACTCTCCTGGATGTATGTGTAGATGTGTCAAAGACTACCAGTAGAGTTAGTCTACACCAGCAATCCCCTGGTAAGCCTCAAGAACAGAATGGCCAGGTTAGAGTTTTCAACAAAAAAAAACCTACAAAGCTACATGTATTACATTACATTACATGTACTACAAAGCTTATGTAACAGTCTGGAACAAACTCTGGACGGATTAACCTGATGGAAAGAGGAAACTGTGGAGAAAGAAAGGAAATGCTCATGATCCAAAGCTTCTCCCCTCTGTGAAGCATGGTGGAGGCAGTGCTATGGCTTGGGCATGTACAGTATGCTGCTGGAACTGGCTTACTTGGCTTAATTGATGATGTCACTGACATCAGCAGCAGCAGGATTAATTCTGACCTCAACCCCAAACATACTGCTAAAAGGGCCAACAAGTGGATTGTTCTTGACTGGTCAAGTCTGTCACACACTCTGAATCCAATGGAATGAGTTTCACTCACTGAAGACTAGGTTGAAGACATAATACAACTGAACTGAAAATGGCTACAGTATAGGCCTGGTGGAGCTTCAGCAAGATGGTGATGTCTTAGGGCTGCTGATTTCAGGCAGTCATTGCATGCAAAGTAGTAAATATGACGACTTTATTCCAAACTATGTTAATATGTCCCATTACTTTTACTCCCCTAAAATGGGAGGGCTGTGTATAAATAGGGCTGTAATTCATGGATCAACAGATATGGGTGTAAATACCCTAAAAGTATGTGAGTGAGTGAAAAGAGAGACTATATATGTCTGTGTCTGTGTGCAGGTGTGATTGAATGTACGGTATGCATATGTGTGCAAGTGTAAGAAAGAAAGAGTGTGTGCGTGTGTGTGTGTACACATGTGCAACTGTGTGCATATTGTAATTCATCACGTTCAGTATGTTTCATTATCATTCTCTGTCAGCTGGGACAGTGTGATATTAACATTAATATTAATTGCTCTGTGGTCGCTGGTTAGTGGTTGACAGCAGCACTGTGTTGTCAGTGTGATTAGCTTTTCCTTCCAAACTAACTGCAGAAAGGAGAGAGAGGGAGGGAGAGAGTGAGAGAGAGAGAGAGGGAGGGAGAGAGAGAGGGAGAGAGAGGGAGGGAGAGGGAAAGAGAGAGAGGGAGATAGCCCTTCTATCAGTACTGGAGCAGGCTCTGTCTTTATCAGGAGTGTGATTGGCAAAAGGGAAACTTTGACCGGTCTGAATTTTTCTGTTATCATCAAGACCCCCCACCCCCCCCCCCCCCCCACCCCACCCCCAACTCCTCGCCTCGCCGTCTCTCCATCACCCTGGCCCCCCCAACCAAGCAACCGCACACACAGTTTCTCACACACACACACACACACACACACACACACACACACACACGCACACAGGCCTTCCCCTTGTTTTTTCTGAGAGTCAGGAGTAGAGTCGGGGTGGACGTGCTCTTGTTCATACATTGGTTTAGTAATCCTCTTCCCTATCAGTTATTTCCCACAAGCCACTGGGTGGGGAACATTTGCTTGTATGGAAAGGGATTTGTTGGGCTCTTTCTTACATTTCACGCGTGCATGAATTTCTCACAGTAACGGAATTTCCCTTCAGTTTAGTTATTTTAGATTTTCTTTATTTGGCGGATTGAGCAGAAATGTGACACCAATTGCTGTATGGTCCTCTTCTCTTATACCTATTCACACTGCTGGCACCACACTGTCACCAGATCCACCAGAACATCCCTAATTTACTACTCAATTAGCCTGAGTCTCAAGTGATTGCTACTTGGGGGTCTCAAGGTGGATGAGAAAGTTCTTTTTAATTTCCATCAATTTGTTGAATATTTTTCTTTTTATGTAAATCCACAACTAGTGCTCATATTGTTCATAATATCCCTGTACAGACCATGTGTGATTTGAAAACTAACGATAGTAATTGTCTAAATGGTTAAAAACCTGTGTGATCATTTTCAAGCATACTTAGTTTGTAACTCACAGGAAGCTTTTGCTTTAAATAGTTATTGGAAGCAGATTAAAAATTTGATCATCCATTGTTTTGACCTGCGGTTCTTCCTTCCAGACTTCCAAGGCTACGTAAAGAGAAGGGTATGTGCGGAATTCTGTGCAGTTGACTCAGTTTCTCCTTGGAAGTCAGAATTAGTAATGACCGCCTGTAGAAAAAAATAAAAGATAGTTGGCTTCTTGCAGTCAGCCTCATCCTGTTTAATGCGGCCCAAGTGTATTATTCTTAGAGCTTGTTACTACAACTACTATGAATAATAATAATAATAATAATAATAATCATAATAATCGTAAAAATAAAACTCTGATTTAATTTAATAAATAAAATAAGTATACAATTCTGATTCCGATATAAGAATACATTAATAATTAAATTATGATTGTACAACATGAACATGAAAAATGGATTTTCTTTGATTTAAATAGAGTACAGCAGTTTCTTAAGGTGACATTACTCTGTGGTCAGTTCTGTAACTCAAGACTTTATTGCCTAAAATGCCTGCATGCAAACACATCGATTAGGAGCTCTGAGGCAGAAAAGCCGAAGGCCGTGGGGAAGAATGGAGAAAGATGTATTATTTTACACAGACCAGCGTTTTTTCACATTTTTGCTTTTATTTAATTATATTTTTTTCGCGTAGTTTGTCTGTTAAGAAACCGGGTCTTCAATTGTGACAGTTTTGCATGCCATCATTTTCATTACTCCTTGTTGTGGAATTACCGAAAAAAAAAAAAAAAACCTAGACTACATTGGGTGGAGCTGAAACGGGATATTCCATTATAATTGTGAATGATTACTGTACGGCAGTATTCCGATGACATTAGTGTTTCTAATTGCAGCATGTGTCTGTATAATATTTTGATAATGGGGTGGGGGTGGGGGTGTTGGAATGCGGAGAGAAGCTGAGGCAGGGCGCTGGTGTCAGGAGCGGTTTGATACGGCGAAGCGGCTTTTAATCTGCACTGTGTCCCGCTGCATGATATGCAAAATAAATTATGAAGAGAAAAAAAAAATTATCTTCAAAATGACCTTGCTGGCTGGAGGGTTTGATATATTCTCTCTGCTTAAAATTCCGATATGCAAATGGGCGTCGCAGTAATCCCTGGAGCTCCCGGACCCACGATCGCGCCTCCCGCCCGGTCTCTCCCGGGATAAGCGCAGGAACGCGGCCGACCGTGTGCAGAATTCTGTCTTCCCAGCACTTTCCCCCTCTCCTAATCCGCCCCAGTTATTAACGCTACGATAATAACAAACATAATAAGGCGGGTAATAACGCAATATTATTATTTACCGGGCTTGGTGGGTTGATTATATTAAATTGCGGGGGGTTGCAGAAGCCGCACTTGCATGTTAAATCGTTTGTGTTGCTAAAGTGCATTCCGAGGAGCCCCATTGACGGTTGGGGATATTCTCGGTGTGGAAAAATGTCACAGTGCCAGTGCGGTGGTGATGAACCAACCCTTTCTCCATCTGTGGAGTTTTTGGCATAGAAATTATGGTGCGGCACCAATCAGTCAGTCAAACCTAGTTGTGACTACTGTGAGCCTCTACCTTTCTAGTTTGACACAGTGATGAAACCCTTATAACACACTATCACAAGCTGCTCACTTGAAAAACAGGGCTACAAGAAGGTAGCCTACCCAGGCAGAGCAGATAGGCCTAGCATTTTGAATGAATGATGTTCAAGCAGCAAACCGGGGGTCCAGCACATATGGGCTTCATACTGCCCCCATCAGTGGCCAGTCAAAATCTTTTTGATTATTATTGCATGTCAGGACATAGATTATTTTCAAGACCAATGTTGTTGTCGGTAGGTGGGTGGCTGGCAATGATGCTTATTGTAGCTTATAGTATGATGCTTATAGTTGTTCGGTGGGAGGACTTACTTCAAACGAGGTTTATCATTATCCACTAATCACAACCAATGATACACTCTTTGAATCCTGTATATTTGCTATAGCGCCCCCTAATGGCTGATTTCAAATTTTACACAGTCGTTGCAAGTGTAGAGGTCAATATACCCACCAAGATTGATAATGACCCGCCATTGCTAAGCCTGTCAAATGGCAGCTGATTTTTGATTGGCTGATGGAAGCCATGTTTTTTGAGATCTCTTTTCTTCCTTCGACAGACTCTTAGGGACTTTGGCACAGATAGAGTACAATTTCAACATGGTTGGCCAAATGGTTCAAGAGATGGAGGCATTTAGACATTTTTGATGATTACAGTGCCAACTATAGGCCCAGTGGCGCCACATTTGGAAGGTTTCCACAGAATCTAGGTTTGTACATGTAGACCAAATGTTGTTAGGATTGAAGAAAGTAAAAATATTGCTGTTTTAGTAAAATTGGCCACATCCACAAAAATGTATTGGCCTGTCCTTTGGCTATCTTTTGACTATGCAACAATTCCCGCATAACGTTTTTTGATATTGGTCCAGAGATTACATATCCCATGTTTCATGCAGATTCGGCAAATTTTCTAGGAGGAGTTGGATTTTAACTGTTTTTCAAAAAATTATAATGAAACTGGTTGGTGGAAGTTATGGGTCTTTGAAGCAACATTGTTCCTTGTGAGGAGGGGCATATTGTAGTGATTGTTGTGATTTCATGACTGTAGCTCAAGTAGAGCAAGAGATATGTCTGTTCAAATGGTTGCTATTTCAGATAGATAGATAGATAGATAGATAGATACTTTATTCATCCCGAGGGAAATTTTAGATTTGATTTCAATTGATTGCTATAGCGCCACCTTTTGGCCAATCGGTGTCATCTTTGTTTCTTGGCCGTTTGGAGTGACCCTCTATGATCCTGCCAAGATTCGTACAAATTAACTGGACGGTTATGCCCGAAACTGGAAAAGCGGCAGAGAGAAATAACAGGAAAAACAATAATATCTTTGGTACTTTGAATCATGCCAATCCTTTGTTCTAGGAGCAAACCTCAAGATCTGTGTTCTTTACTACGACAGAACTCTCGGGTCTGGTTATTTTACACAGGTCAACTGGTTTTAGAATTGTGTTTTGGAAACCCCTGGGTCAGTGAGTTCAACTGCAGTACTCTGTATTGTTTGGTTGAAAATGAGAGAACGGCATTTCTTTGGAAGAGCGTTATTCAAATCTCTTTTTTCAGCAGATAAGATCTAACTGCTCATTCATAGCTTCTTATTGCTGCGGATTGATTTTTCCATGCAGAAATGACAAATTTACATGGTATTTTTGAAAAATACCATCTCATTTGTTCTGAGTATCTGGAAGTATTAAATCTATATTCTTCTAAAGATATTCATATGTAAGTATGTATCCATATATAAATATCATTGCTTTATAGCTCAGTGATTAATACAGTTTGATTTAACCATAATGCTGTGCTTATAAATAATGGACTAAGGTGCAGTTTTTTTCTGTTCCTGAGAATTGCAAGTTGAAATATTTCTGCACAACACTTCTTTTCATGTTTCATCTTATATATCATACATACTGTATAAATATCTTGTATATACATAACATGTCATCATGTACAGTAGCCTATAAACCAACTGATTGTTCCATGCCTATACACCACCACTTCCTTTTCACATTTTGCAGATGGTTTATCCAGAGTGACCTACATTAGTTAGTTATACATACAGTCTATACATTTATTCAGCTGGGTATTTTGAATTAGGTGATAGAATTTACTCTCCTTGCTCAAGGGTACAACGGCAGCACTACAGCTGGGAATTGAATCCATGACCTTTGCGTTACAAGCCGTGTTCCCTCGCCATTATACTTATGCTACCTGCCTTCGTGATGACAAGGGGTGTCATCATTCCACACTATAAATCCACAATATACTACGAGAGGACTGTCCGTCAGATATGACTGCTAATCCGTACACCCTGTGAGTAGATAGGCCGTGCTAATGTTGCATCAGCCATGACAGACTACAGGAGAACTAGCACGGCAAGAGTTCACAACTGGCAACCCAAACATCTGGTGAGCAGCTAGAGGGCGCTGATATGGCAGTAACCCAAGGTCACCTGGGCAGCCTAACTCCACACTAGCCTAGCTGTGACTTGTTGCCTTGGACTCCTTGGGTATAATAGCATAGCCCAGCATCTGCTCAGTTTTTTACATTGTGGATTGGATTATCTTTTTGTTATTTATTTTATTTATCAGAGACAGTGCACATGAATCAATATTTTCAGTTTCCACATTAGAAAAACATTAGTAAGCTTTAGTTTGCTTGTTTTTTATTTGGCTTTAGCCAATTCAGTCTGCAAGGAAAGTCATTTTGTGGCTTTTCTGGGCTTTATGTACTGACTGTATCTTGATGTTCTGGGCCTTGTCATCTCCTAATGATCTGACCTAGTTACCACAAGGAACCTGGCGCAAATAATCAAGGAAGCACTCAGAATATGTGATCTAATATAGCTACTGTAATACCCAGAAACTGGGTAAACTTTAATAACTATGACTGATAAAAAGAGAGGATGTATGTTGTAGCTGTGCGTGCATGTTTGTGCGGGAACCGTTTTCTTTATGTTTTTACGATGTTGCTAAGGTTCCCAATATCTCCCTCGTACTAATGTAAATGATTTCGGTTAGGAGTTACTTTTATCAAGTTGTGTTTTTTTATCTTCCTGAATTTTTCATGCTTTCCTTCGCCAGTGACGGTTCTTATAAATGGTTTGTGTGACAGCAGACAGGCCAACTGTTATCAGGGCCAGAACAGAGCCGTCAGCCGCGAGACCGTTACTCTCCCCTCGTTTCACCCGTCTCCAGTCCAGACGCTCTCTCCTGGCGGGGCGAGAGAGGGTGAGATGGCGCTGGGGTGTTTTTCACCCCCAGGCTACAGTGAGGAATGCCCCCCTTTCTCTCACTCTCTCGCTCTCCCTCTCTCTCCCTCTCTCTCTCTCCCTCCCTCTCTCTCCCCCTCTCTCTCTCCCTCACTCTCTCTCCCTCTCTCAAATTCTAATCAAAATGGCTTTATTGGCATTAAATACAAATGTAAATGCATACATATAAATAATATGCAAAATCATTATATCACAATGAATAATGTTAAAATAATAATACTGATTGAATCATTCTCTCTCTCTCTCAGTCTGTGTCTGTGACATTTTTTCTCCTCATTTTATTTTTGTAGAATAAAAAGTTATGTGATTGGATGTTTTTTGTACCGATTTTGTTTTGGTTTTTGTTAACTTAAAATAGTACAGGTGATGTGACTTCCGCTAACCGGAGGGATAATGGTGTGTGTGAGTGTGAGATTCTAAACTATAAAAACAACAGTTTGGGTGTACTTCTATGAGAAGCTTCACTGGAAACCCGTCTTATAC
>NC_083765.1:36748527-36758527 GCF_963514075.1 Conger conger | reverse complement strand
AAAACTGACAGATACAATTCTGCCTGTTAGCAGAGGGAGTAGGAGAAGCAAAATGTGTTCGCTGATGCTTTTCTGTTTTATTTTATATTTAAAAAATGCCCCGGGTTATCTAAATTGCTTTGGCATTTCACGGCTGACCAATGGGAGACAGTCGCGTTGACCTTCTGCCATACCGGCCATACACCATGCTACACCAGTCACCAAGCAACTCACATAAGACAACCTCAAATCCAGCCTGTGACCAGGCAACACAATCTAGACTATCATACGTGGAACGAACAGGCTTTTTAACACCTGGAATTCGATTCAGGAGTCTCTGGGGTCATGGTGTTCTTCCTTTTGTGATTGTGCTTGTCCTATTGTCTGTCTCACCTTCTTGCCTAAACCAAGCTTGCCATAATGCTGAAGTCCAGGCATGGACTGATATTTACTTTTCTTTTAGACTGAATGTACAGCCCCCCCCACCCCCACCCCCCCGAAGAGCATTGAGCTGTTAATTCATCTCTAGAACAAAAAATCTATTTACAAGGAAGTAAGGGCTTACACCCTCTCCAGAACGGAGTGCAAATGTCTGCCTCAAAGAAGCTCAGGATCGCCACGTGCGTGTAACTACACCTGACACATTACGAGGGGAGACACTGCTACACACATACAGTAGATGGCCTATATACATTAATGCATAGTCAAAACAGCTAGCTAGATCTAGTGAATGTCAGGACACAGAGTAGCCTACCCAGTTTTTAAAAGCTCATTTCTCTTCCTCTGTAACTATAACAAATTAACCAGGTAGGTGGGTTAGCTTATTCACTCGTTAGTTGGCTACGAACAAACTAGCTAGCAAGCTCATCATGTTTTTCACCCTTGATTTTTCAATCTTCCCGGTGGTTTGATTGACAAGTGCTGAAGAAATGTACTTTCTGAGAACCAATGAAAAGTTGGTGAAGGCCGGACTTGGGCAAGGATGTCCGGTCCGTGGCGTCTCAAACAGGAACAGGGCGAGCGGCAATGCAGGGAGTCATGTGACGTGACGCTATGCACACGGCTGGTGCAGGTTTCACGATTGATCACAATTATTGTGTTCCTTTTTTTTACACAGCATAGACACAGACATTCGCACACATCCAGCGTTAATGTTATGTCTAGCACGTTTATCGGATCACCTGCTAGCCAGTGGGTTCACTTCGAAAGGCCGGCTCAGGAGAAAAAGTCATCCACCAAAGAGACGGTTTAAGAATGCCTTCAGGATAAATGTTATTTTAGAATGTCTGCTGACGCCCGCTGTAATCTCTCTGAGCCCAGAGTGTAAAGGCGAAGACGGTTTCCGCTCAAGCAACTCGTTGTTATGGAAACAGTCATTTAATTTGTTTACTGTCAATTTGACGCAGGCCTGTGTAGTCCTTTCTAGGATTCTTTTTGAAAAGAAAAACTCATCCCCCCACCTCATCCAGCCTTCATCAGTTTTCATCCGATGGCAGCTTTAGAAAGAGGTTGATCTTGGATAGACGGACAGAGGAGAGTCATCAGCACTGACAGATTTGCGATCGTTCTAAACGCTCGGCTCCAAAAAGACCAGGCGAGCGGAGACCAGCCAGAGCAGCTGTCCGCTAAAATCACTTAGCGGATAAAATCACGGGGAACGCTGGCCACATGTTGTCAGCTTCCTCTTTTCATTAGGAGAGCGGCTGGAAGTGGAAACACCGGCGCGTACAGGGGCTTCTGGGGCCAGCCGGTGGGAGCCACCTCACCGAACACGAAGAGACGGGCGGCACGGAACCACCGCTGTCCTTTCCGCCGTCCCGCCACGGCCCAGAGGCGCTGACGGCACCTGTTGGCCCGGCCCACGGGGGTTTGTTCTCGGGCACGACGCGAATGAATGAGCGCTTCGCTGAGTGAACCTGCCCCGAGGGCCCCGACCAGCTCCCCTTCTACCTGCCGCGCCTAATTGGTGTCCACCCTGGCGGAAAAAGCAACTGTCCCTATTTTTCAGTACTGCTTTGAAACGACCTCTATCCGCAGGCCATGTTCCACCGCAGGCAGCGTTCCCGCTACGCTGCCCTTCTGGAGGTAACGGTAGGGGATACAGAAGTATCTCAATTCATGGACGGAATATGTATCTATATTTGTGTATTTCATATTGAATTGACTTTTTCTTTTTATTGTCCCCGCGAATGCATCATGTCCTACAGTGCTACTGGAAGGTTCTGTCAACATTGCCACAACATGGCAACGACAACAAAATGTTATGTATTTGCTGGCCACCCACGAAACAAACTATGCCTCCATTTTGATTAAAGTTCACAGTTCTACTGCTGAGGCATTTTGTAGATTAGTACATCTCTGCTCATCCCTCATAGCAGCAGTATACAGCACAGTATTAAGTTTTATATACATGAGTGGCATGTACGCTATTAAAGTTAAAAGAACACTATGGGAGTTGATCCTGCACTGAACATTTTGCAGTATACTGCAGCGGCATACGGACATACAGTAGCCTGTTCCAGGCCATGTCACTGCACTCAACAGGCTAGCGGTGATTCTGGGATCCCGTCAGCCATCGTCAGCGGAGTCGGTTGGAAACGCACACCCACCTCTCTGTCCAGCAGCTTGGGTGAGATCACCGTGACGATGTCGCCCTTCTCGGGGTCGATGTAGAACATGTTGGGAGAAGGCTTGTCAGGTGACTGCTTGACGATGATGTAGCGCAAGACGGCGTTTTCCGTGTTGGGGTCGTCCGCGTCCGACGCCGTCATCGTCATCACTGTGGTTCCTGGTGGGAGAGCAGAGGGACCATAAATGTAACATGGGAACAATAGCTTATTCCCGAAGAAGGACCTGTGCTGTGTTACAAACCGACTGGAAAATCCTCGTTTGAGTGTTTGGTACTTGTCAACACTCAATAAAAATGTTGGATTCCTCTCTTTTTTGATGCAAAACAAAAGAATACACACACGCATACACACACACACACACCCACACACACTTACATTACTCCTCAGAGAGCTGACAGACAGAAGCTTGCGTTCCAGTGCGCTGTTGAAATCTTTGCCTCAGTGCTATTCACACAATTGAGCTCACTCATTAATTAGATGCAAATGAGTCAACAACGAGATGACAGGAGGTCTTGCCGTGCTGAGCCCTTTCAGAAAGCATGCTGCTCGCGCAATTAATTCATCTTCGGGCCAAGCAAAGAACTGTGACCCACACGCCAATGTGCAAGTCTCAGTTCAGATGATGTGTGCGCATAAGCCTGCCAGTTTTTTCTGTTAGCATTAGCGCTGACTCCTGTTCCAGATCCGTCTGTTAGCATTAGCACTGACTCCTGTTCCACATCGTCTGTTAGCATTAGCACTCACTCGTGTTCCACATCTGTCTGTTAGTCCTAATGATTTACTATGATAGATGCATTACATTTTTTACCATTTACTCTACTCGTACTTTACACCGGGCCTAGCTGCCAGTGGAGGATGGGCCCTCCTCTGTAGCTGGCTTCTTCTGCAGACTTCCCCCTGGAGAGTTTTTATCACCACTGTCTGAGTGTTTTTCTCTCCACTGGGGAGATTTTACCTCGCCTGCTTGCTTTTCCGGGCTTCAGGCCTGGCTTCTGCCCAGCTTTTCTTATGTTTCTCAGTAAGTCTTTGTGAAAGTCCTCTGTAAAATATAATGTGCTATACAAAATTAAATAAACTGAATTGAACTGCTAGGCTTAGCATTGACCACTGTCCCAGGTGCCTGTGTTGACAGACAAAAATGTAGCCGAAGTGTTCCGTATAAAAGTGATCAAAAATAGAAAAGGAAAATAAAACTGAGCAAGAACACAGAAAAAGCAAGGAAATAAAAAGAAACCTTTTAGAACTTTTAGTTAGGTATTCAATAAAATTAAAATCTTCCAGTGGGTGCAGTTTCTGCCCCAGTAATCTTCAAATGAAAGGGTGCAGAGCACCAGACCTTTACTTGTTAATTTAATGAATTCTCTACTTGATCTCCCAGCATAGAGATTAACTTAAAGGGCAAACCAAGGTGTGCTCGTACATTGAGATAAGCTACTCTCCAATCAGACATTCCCATCCTTCATGGATATATATTTTTAGGCAATGCCTATAAATCACACAGAATTCTGAGAAAACTGACTGAAATGTCCGAAATGCTGTACACATACTACATATAAAAAAACAAGCACGTACAGTAGTTAGTTTATGACATGGATTAAGAACACACACAATAATGACCATTAGCTAATTAAGAAGCAATTACGCCAACCTGCAGTCTTCACAAACAATTATCTCGTCTTATAAACTTGGATGTCTCATTGGCGGCAAGTCTAAATCGATGTTAATAGCATTGGATGTTAAATAGCAGAGGATAAAAATGGCTGGACATCGACCAGCAAGTGTCCATCTCCTTGCTAACAACCTCCCCAGGCTCATTCCTTATTTTTCTCCAGGGTTTTCCTTTCATTGTTGCTGACCCGGAAATCGATCGAGCTCCGCCATCTTTAAGGACATCCCAAACGCTTAAATATTAATTCTGTCTCAGGCGACATTGGCTCAGGAGGTAAGAGCAGTCGTCTGGCAGTTGGAGGGTTGCCGGTTCAATCCCACCCTGGGTGTGTCGAAGTGTCCCTGAGCAAGACACCTAACCCCCAATTGCTCCTGATGTGCGGGTTGGTGCCTTGCATGGCAGCCAATCGCTATGAGTGTGTGGGTGAATGAGAAGCATCACCTGTACAGCGCTTTGTATAAAGGCGCTATATAAATGCAGACATTTACCATTTCCCGGAGATAGATAGCAGAAGCCAGGAACTCCCAATCATTCCTTTGAGCAACAAAACATCAGTGTATCCTTTGTGGGAGTATTTTTTCAGAAAGCCTGACGTATAAATGATCGACCTGTGGATTAACCTCTCCCCTTTGGCTAGGGGCAAGAAAAGGAAAATAAAATATTGGAATGAGCCCCCTGTCTCCTCTCTCTCTATTCAGAAATTACTCCCGGCAGAACAATTAATTGTAATGGTAAATGGTTGGTATTTATATAGCACCTTCATCCAAAGCACTGTACAATTGATGCTTCTCATTCACCCATTCATACACACACACACTCTCACACCAATGGCGATTGGTTGCCATGCAAGGCACCAACCAGCTTGTCAGGAGCACTTGGGGATTGAATCTACAACCCTCCAACTGCCACACGACTGCTCTCACTACCTGATCCAATGTCGCCAATTGTAGTTAACTTATAATACCTCCATTCACCCACAGACCAACTCCCAACCCCCACCCACCCATCCTAAATACAGAGCCAAGACTCTTACACAGTAAAAATGTTAGTATTAGCTAAGAGTAAACCTTTACCCATCACACTTTACTAACCAAACTTTCTGCAGAGCTTAAACCTGAACTTTTCAGCTCAGGATTGAGGGGGTGAGGTTCAGGAGGTTCCAACCTCCTGATAATAACCACCATGCCAGGACAAAAACTGATGTTTGGGTAATTGTGGTAGTCATGGGTTTATTTTTGTATCTCATTTGCAAGTGTAGCCTATTGTTTTGTTAAAGCTATTCAGTTCAGTCTGTAATTATTTGGACAGAAACACGATTTCTGGTGTTTTTGGCTCTGTATTTCAGCACAATGGATTTGAAATAAAACAATGGGCATGAGGTTAAAGTTCAGACTGTCAGCGTTAATTTGAGGGTATTTACGTTCATATTGGGTGAAGCTTGTCTTTAAGAATTACAGCCATTCTACAAAAAGAACTGGGACAAAAATTAGTTGCTGTCCAAATACTTAGGAATTGCACCTGCTGCATTTTATCTTTCTTATCAGGCTAGCACACAACAAAAAGAAATTCCCAAAAAGCAAAAATCCGGCTTCCATCCCAAGTGTATTATTTTTCCAAGATGACAAAAATAATTCAAATGGAACTGCTCACTTTCAGAAATAACCTAATCGCAGAGCAAGGGTTATTTTTTGTCAATGCCAACACATGAAAGAAAGCAACATGCTCTGCTTGTTATTTTCAGAGTTATTGAAAAGGCATGAATGGGAATGTGTCACGCTAGCTCCAGCTGTAAAGATGACCTGGCAAACAAACACCCCTTTATCGAGAGGCGTTTTCACTTTGTGGGCATGGACCATATTAAAGATGATGTCCGCTTTACCGGTCTGATCTTATTGAACAGGTGCTTTTATCATTCACAAACGCTCTTATTCCACACAGGTACATTCAAAATATTACAAAACCAAACTGCTCCAATTACTAGTGTGATGCTGCAATATGCTCAAAACCACGAAGCCTGCAATCATAGATTATTTCAAAAATCCTTTGCTGGAGTCGCAAAGCATTACAAAAAAATAAAACATGTAAACCTGCTGTTCTTTCATTTATAATGAACTGCTCAAATTCACGCCAAACTATTTCTACAGTGGTTAAAATATGGACAATAATGTAATGTAATGTAATGTGAAGTTGAAGCTGTGAGGTGGTGAAGCTGAAGCTGGAAGGTGGTGAAGCTGAAGCTGGGAGGTGGTGAAGCTGAAGCTGGGAGGTGGTGAAGCTGTCTGTCCTGACACGCCCGCAGGGGTTGGGAAAACAACTGACCAAGGGGACTCTTCAGCAGCTGCCCCAGGTTAACATCCCCCCTCCACAATCTGGAGATATTATATTTACTGCTGTTGTTGTTACCACAGTTAGCTATAGCAATTATTCTGTCTAATGTTCCTATGTATTTCTATATTTCTGTATTCATGCCTTGGCAATATTTGTAAGTGTACTTCATGCCAAGAAATCATTTTGAATTTGAAAAGAGACAGAGGGACTACTTTTATGCTGAATAAAACACCCTAAACTTGCAAGCCAGACAGATCCAGAGTGGGTGTTTAACCAAGAGGACGGTCCTTTCTAAGCCCAAAAATATCCTGGGATCTGAACAGAGATGACTATTGTACGACTGTAAGTAGCTACACCTTGCGGAGGAATGAGCGAAGAGCCAGGAGACGCAGGAGTCAGGAGAGCAGCCATACAGTAAAGCCAGGAGATGCAGGAGTCAGAGGAGCAGCCATACAGTATAGCCAGGAGATGCAGGAGTCAGATGAGCAGCCGTACAGTAAAGCCAGGAGACGCAGGAGTCAGGAGAGCAGCCATACAGTAAAGCCAGGAGACGCAGGAGTCAGAGGAGCAGCCGTACAGTAAAGCCAGGAGACGCAGGAGTCAGGAGAGCAGCCATACAGTAAAGCCAGGAGACGCAGGAGTCAGGAGAGAAGCTGTACAGTAAAGCCAGGAGACGCAGGAGTCAGGAGAGCAGCCGTACAGTAAAGCCAGGAGACGCAGGAGTCAGGAGAGAAGCCGTACAGTAAAGCCAGGAGACGCAGGAGTCAGGAGAGCAGCTGTACAGTAAAGCCAGGAGACGCAGGAGTCAGGAGAGCAGCCGTACAGTAAAGCCAGGAGACGCAGGAGTCAGAGGAGCAGCCGTAATGGCTGTCGGGCCTCCTCCCGGTGAGCTAGTTTCAGCCAAGTTACCACAACGCTCGCTCACCTTTAAGGCCAGAAGAAGCCATCCGTTTAGAGGTGGAAAAACACCGGGCGACTGCATGAGCGTTGTTGGAGGTCATGTTTCGGCTGAACAGACTTGCATTCAATTTCCAAGCCTCGAAATATGCAAACACCACATTGATATGTGCACTGCTTTTTTTCCAAGAGAATTTCCCATTCCTCCATTCATTCGAACAAGCTTTTCCTTTTTTAGATTAAACTGTAATAAGCTCTGTGCAATCCAGCTCTCCTCTACGATCAGGTTACTTTCTCTCATTGAAATGAGCTGGGTAAGGAGCCTTTTGAAAACTGTACCTGATTTCTTTACACCATTGACTCGAAATAGGGAGCTTGCATTTGAGAGCTACAGAAAGCAGTTCTGAAAGCTCAATGATGCGTGGAAGTACTCGATACACCTATATCATAAAGCCTACTGCGGCCATTACATTATGCTTTTAGACATAAGCTTCCCCAGATCTTTTGAACACATTCCTTATGTATTTTTATTTTAAGCATGAGAACTTTGCGAGAGGAAGCTAAAGGCAGAGAAGCTGTGGTTTTGTGCCAGGTACTCCATGGTGGCCATTAAGCGAAAACAAACGATGCTGATTGTGTCCGGCACTTAAATCTTCAAATCATGTGCTCTTGAGATGCCAGCATAAATTGCAGTGTGTGCCCCTTGGCAGCACTGGTTTTAGCCTCAGGTGTCTTTAAGAGAAGGTCAGGGAGGAAGAGGGGCGGAGAGGAAAGGAGGGAGGGAAAGAGAGAGAAGCAAAGAAATGAGGTGGAGAAAGAGAAAGAGTGGACAGTGTCAAGGAAGAGGAAGGAGCCCGGTGTTTAGAGATGGTTCTGAAAGAGTGGGGGAGGGAGAGAAAGGGGAAGAATTTAATGATTTTTAAATTTAAAACGCCTTTTATTTGAACATCATTTGAACTCAATAGCTACATTCTAAATAAGAGAGACAGAGAGAGGGAGAGAGGGAGAAAGAGAGCGTAAATTGAGAGATGAAGGAAAGTAGGACAGGGGACGGTGCGTTCTCACACAAAGGCAGCAGGGTTAAAGGCAGAAGATGTAAAGCATAACTGTTTTGACACATCGGCAAAACCAGAGTCCAGAGGTGTGTGCTTCCTCAGGAAACACCTATGCTGCCCTTGGCAGGTGTGAAAAATAATATCTAGAAAAAGAATATTGAGCTGCAAATGTAAGACCAGGCACTGTTTTGTGATTTTGCATTGTGGGAAAATCGGCTACATCGCCAATGGTGTTACAATTTTCTGTTTTTTCCTTTTCACAGCACCCCTCATCTCTATTCAAGCCTTTAACAATGCAGGCGTGAGAGCCACAACCTAAACCATTACACCTAGCCTGGAGCTGGACATTGACACTCGTACTGTTCATAAGATGTTAATATTTGCTCTTTTTGGAGTGGAGGTCTAGTGGGTAGCACTGTTGCCTCACAGCGAGAAGGGCCTGGGTTTGAATCCCCCTCTGTGTGCAGCCTGCATGTTCTCCCCGTGCCTGTGAATTCCCTCCCACAGTCCAAAGAAATGCAACCGTGGCTAAATGAAGAGTCGAAGTGTGTGAATGAATAGTGTGTGAGCCCTGTGATGGATTGGCAATTCCATAGACTGTTGAATAAATATGGACCGAGTGCCTGTTAAGTCACCCACTGACTGTCCATGGGCTTGAGAAAAGGTGCTTTGAAGCCCGGGAAGTAATGTTCAGCAGCGCCGCCATTTGGTACACGAGCCTGAGCAGTAGGGAAGCTGAGTGTGGCTCCTCCACTCAGCGTGTGAGAGAGAGTGATCTGTCCCTGACTCGTCCACACAGTACTGCTGCATTCTCCTCATAACACAATAACTTCAGAACATTTCACCACAATTGTACGATTGGCTTTGCATAGAAAACGGGTCTGAACTGGAGGCAACCGCAGTGCTGCTCGTGACCGCCGTCTCTCAGCACGACCAGGAAATGAACATCAAAAAAGAAGGCCACTTGGTTTTGGCCACTTGGTTTTGGCCACTTGGTTTTGGCCACTTGGTTTTGGCCACTTGGTGTATTCCTGTCTCTTTCCCAATGCATGCTGGGAGAGGCTCCAGCACCCCACCATGATCCTGAACTGTCATATTTTCTTTTTTTGTTATGCATTCATTCATTTCT
Source organism: Conger conger (assembly GCF_963514075.1). NCBI lineage: Eukaryota > Metazoa > Chordata > Actinopteri > Anguilliformes > Congridae > Conger > Conger conger. Next base: position 36,748,840 of record NC_083765.1, on the reverse strand, counting down.
AATTTTATAATTTAATATTACTTTTCGTTTGGACAGTCATGCCAATAAGGCATATCTGAATTAGAATTTGCATTTGCATCATGGAATGTCATATCCCCTGAAAGGGGAGCTGTGCGGACACACACACACACACACACACATACTCACACATGCATTCTCACTGACACACACGCACACACACACATACACTCTCACGCACGTGGACATACACAAACACATACACAAACACACAATCTCTCTCTTACACACACATACACTCTCTCTCACACACACACACACACACACACACACACACACACACACACACACACAC
>NC_083765.1:36703527-36743527 GCF_963514075.1 Conger conger | reverse complement strand
TAGAAGGATGGAGAGGGAGAGAGATAGAAGGATGGAGAGGGAGAGAGATGGAAGGATGGAGAGGAAGAGAGATGGAAGGATGGAGAAGGAGAGATGGAAGGATGGAGAGGGAGAGAGATGGAAGGATGGAGAGGGAGAGAGATAGAAGGATAGAGAGGGAGAGAGATAGAAGGATGGAGAGGGAGAGAGATAGAAGGATGGAGAGGGGGAGAGATGGAAGGATGGAGAGGGAGAGCGAAAGAGAGAAAAGGAGAGTGGCATGCTTGAGAGGAGAGTGTGGAGATTTAATCGCAGCCCTGGCTCCTCTCGTTGACTCGTACAGCGTTCATTATATTCCGAGTGCATTCGCTATTTAATGTGTGTTAATATGCCCCATTAATGAAGATGAGGTTATCCTCATGGGCATGTTCCTGCTGTTTTAATGACAATTAAATTGAATGATTAAATTACCCTGCATTACTTTAATACTTTAAAAACGCAGCAAGATTTAATTTCCAATAAATGCGCTACTGTCACTTGTTTACAGGCGAGCGCGATAAAACCGTACGTTTTTAAATGAAAGGTTTAATTAATTTTACACCTGATGGGGAATTGATATTTCGGCATCATATCCTAGCAGTATGGAGCCCCGAATATCATACCTTTTTTTCGAGTTGCTACACTATTGTGATACGTTATGCAAAACTTTGTTCAAAAGTGAGAGTTTGTTGCTCTGCCTGCTGCCTCCTGGGTAATCAGTCTAAAAATGCTGAACCTGAAGTAAGCCAAACAGCTTACACTCGACAGAATGCACTGATAGAATAGATAACAGATTACACATATCTCCTGTCTGTAATACAGGAAGCACACTGGTACCCTGCTGGTAACATACCTCAACACTGCCGGTAACACAGCGTGGGACACACAGGCACTGTCCCTTCTGAACTGGCAGTTAAATCTTTTCCCACAACAAAATGTAGATGCAATAGGTGACTTTTACTTTGTCTATTGTCCCCCCCATGTGACAATTTGCTATTGTGTTATTTGGACATTACCTTACAGAGATTTATCTGATACTTTTATCCGAAGCAACTTCCAGCTGATTAAACTGAGCAGGGGACAATCCCCCCTGGAGCAATGTGGGGTTAAGGGCTTTGCTCAAAGATTTTCTTGTGGCTACACCAGGGCTTGTACCACCAACCCTTCGACTCCCAGTCAGGTACCTTAGCTACAACGCTACAGGCTCCCCATTGGCAATATAGACCTATTTTCTGGACATTTCAGGATCAGTTTGCATCACTGCGGAGTCACTGCACACCACAAACTTAGGGTCCAATTTTTCTCCACTGTGGTCTGGTTCCAGTGGCTCCAAGATGAGATCACTCACTGGGGTCCAGTCAACACCGGAAGCAGCTTCCTTTTCCCACTGTAGAGCTGAACCAGACTGGCTCATTATAGTCCCTTCCCACTGTAGAGCTGAACCAGGCTGGTTCATTATGCCCCTTTTCCACTGTAGAGCTGAACCAGGCTGGCTCATTATACCCCTTTCCCACTGTAGAGCTGAACCAGGCTGGCTCATTATACCCCTTTCCCACTGTAGAGCTGAACCAGGCTGGCTGCTTCAAAGGAAGAAGAATTTCAAGTTCACTGAGTTTCCACAGCGACACTAAACTGAACATGCATCCAATATAAATTATATGAGCAGCACTGAACAAAAATATCTTACAAAGAAAAACTCCAAAAAACATGGTTTTTGGGTACAAGATAAGATGAATCACATTGATTATATCAAAAAAATGGCCACACAAATTCTCTACCATAAACAAGGAAAAACATTTTTTTTTTAGCAAGGGTACGTATACTCGTCTCCACTGATATAATGGAAAGACTATGAGTGTTAATTCTTTGATTTAAAAACAATTGTGCATAGGCAGTGCAGAACAAATGAAAGGGAATAAGCATTGAAATTCTGAAGGACAAAGATTACGTGAAGCATTCAGATAGCTAATGCCCTGTGATCCTCGTTCCTTCTCTGCCTCTCTGTTCTCTCACACTCCCTCCGCAGAGACACACTGCACGTGCTATCAGAGCTGTCCACGGAGACAGAAACAGAGAGAGGGAGAGGGGGTGCAGGTAGATGGAATGATAGCAGGGAGAGAGAACATTTTCCCTCCATGCCCCTCACAGATGTTGCAGCGTTCCTCCCTCCTCTCTCCCAAATACCGCCGAGGCTACCACCATCAAAGCAGACAGTTGCATAACATGAGCACTGCTGGTGCAGTCCCCATGGAATAGAATAGAGTACAATAGAGTAGAATAGAGTAGAGTAGAATAGAGTAGAGTAGAGCAGAGTAGAGTAGAACAGAGTACAATAGAGTAGAATAGAGTAGAGTAGAGTAGAACAGAGTAGAGTAGAATAGAGGAGAGTAGAGTACAGCAGGGTGGAGTACAATAGAGTAGAGTAGAGGATAGGACAGAGTAGAGTAGAGTAGAATAGAACAGAGTAGAGTAGAATAGAACAAAATAGAGTAGAGTAGAATAGAACAAAATAGAGTACAGTAGAGTAGACTAGAATAGAATAGAGTAGAATAGAACATAACAGAATAGAGTAGAACAAAGTAGAGTAGAATAAAACAGAACAGAATAGAGTAGAGTAGAATAGAATAGAACAGAATAGAGTAGAGTAGAGTAGAATAGAATAGAACAGAATAGAGTAGAGTAGAACAGAGTAGACTAGAGTAGAGTAGAGTACAGTAGAACAGAGGAGAGAAGAACAGAGTAGATTAGAGTAGAACAGAGTAGAGTAGAGTAGAGTAGAGTAGAGTAGAGTAGAGTAGAGTAGAGTAGAGTAGAACAGAGTAAAGTAGAATAGAATAATTTACAATGAGGCGGTCATTAAAGGGTTTGAATGTGCGAAACAAAGACGAAGAACCACCAAAGACGAAGGAGCTTCTAGCTACTAAAGGTAAAGATTATAGCCAATTGAGCTGTCCGTTTACAAACAACCATTCAGAACATCACACTGTAACTTTAGAACAAACTAAACATGAGAGAGCTTACAGCTATTCGTATCTTGATGCAATGTTACTGTACGTCACAAAATCATTCAGTCGTATGAAATGGCATTTCAAAATTTTAAAATGCAAATGCCATTATTGGCATCACAAAGTCTAGGTCAATAAAAAAACCTTTCAACTCGTATCACCCTGCATTTATCGAGGAAGGACAAGGCTCATTTGGCTTTGGGTCTCTCGTTTAAGCAAACTGCAGGCAGTGTATGAAATTAGAATGGTGATTAAACTTGACCTGGACTACCTGCCAAACTTTGAACAATTATACAAATTTAATCAAAACCTGCAATTATAATCGAGTATTCACCCAGACTATGGCATAAAATATAACACACGGCATTGGGTAATTGAGGGCAAGCACCACACGGGAAAATATATATAAACAACTTAACTTATAGATATAGCCACCAAAGTTAACATTGTGCTTCTTAACCAAAATAGCTGGTAATTTACAGAAGTTTATTGTTTTATATATTTTGTCAAATTTATTTCATGGGTTATTTTATTTGGACAATTTGATTATTCTGGGATATATGTAGGGTTTTTTCTAATTCATTCATAAAACCAAAACAAAACAACCAGAAAAACCCCTCTGTGCATTACCAGCTATTGAGTCATTCATCATAGTGAGACAGAAAAATTAACTTTGACGTACTCCAGAGAGAGAAAAAACTTTTAACTTATATGCATTATTCATGAGCTAATTAGCATATGTTTGTAAAAATCTAAACAAATAAAGTCATAGTACAGAAGAATTTTGGATTTGTGTCCACATTCAAAATAGTAAATATCATTCTGATTGGAAGAAATGATTCTATTCACCTGCGGTATCTCCCCTTAATGTACAGGTGAGCTGTGTGGCTGCTTTCAAGCTCACAGGTTTCGTCTTGAGTTCAAATATGAAGCGATTCTGTTTAATGGTTGAGAGTGCTACACAACCTGACCCTCCTCAGCAAATATCCAAGCTGAATAAAGACCACCAATGTGTAAACGACATATTCAACTATTCCTGAAGGTGAGCAAACAAATACAATTATTTATTTGCTTTAATGAGCGTGTCGAAATGTGTTTACTCTCATTTAGATGAAAAACCCTTTCAAGCGCATCCACACAAAGCAGAGAAGACAGCCTTTAAAAACTTGTTTTAAAATAAAACAGCCATCTACAGAGAAGCCCCAGCAGAGCACTGTTTTAGTTCTTCAAAGCTTAATTAATCATTCTAGTTTTAATCTTCAGACACAACACTCTGGGGTCTGTGAGCGTTTGTATGTGTGTGTGTGCGGAAGGGGCGGGGGTATATTTAGTCAGCTGCCTCACAGCCAGAAAACACACTGAAATAAAAGTCCATTTTTAATTTGTTTAGATTTCAATAAAGGTAATCTATTTAACCGCTTTTGTGGCAGCCAGACAACCAGAAAGGAGGAGGAGAGCAATACCAATTGACCAAATGAAGTAAACGTTTTGACATGGCACTAATCTGAGGAGAGAATAACAGCCTTCCTGGACAATTTGGCTTGTGGGGACCAATCATCGGCTCCTCCAACTGTCACGGCCTACATGGCATGCGCTGTTCTTGGGCAGGTTGTGGTCAGATGACTCGTATCTCTAAAAAGAGGTTCTCGTGGTAATAATTACTTGCAGCGGTCTGCCAGACACTGTCCCAGTTTCCCTGTGTGAAGAGCTTGGTATCAGGGGATCGTACCGACACTGACAGAAATGACTCAGAGCCTAGGAGACTTCCAATACCATATACTGTAAACAGGCTACACCGTGTCTTCATCCAGACTGGTGGCAGATTCATTATCAATTCAGCAAAGTCAGGAAATTAATTGATGCTCTAATTTCATTCAAAAATTAGACATATGGCCATAAATTCCTATGAACACAATTTGGTTGATTCATTGAATTGTAATTAATTTCCTGAATCGGCTGCATTTAAATGGAATTGGACCCAACTCCGGTTGCCATGGTGTCAGGCACGGGCCCTGCGTCCCCACCGAGTCATCACCACGGAGACTCATATCCATGACTCGGCGTTTTTTCTCTTTAAACAGCCCTGATGATGGGTGCAGACCATGAATATTCAGCAGTAATCACAGATTGTCACAATGACTCACTGCAGTGCATCTGCTCCCAGCTCCACAGCTGCTCTGTGCACAGCAGTAGCAATGAGATTCAAGGCCAAAACTGCCAATTAATGTCTGGATGCCTGAACTATGGGAACTTAGTACACTTAGAACGTAACATCATTGTGTTCTGTTCACGTTTTGGACACGCTGGTACTGTCAAATTGACCCGGAAATTAATTATTACAATGAGGATTACAATGAGCAATACGGAAATAAAAATGGTCAAATATTGTCTATCTTATCTTACCTCTGCTAGATCACATTTAACAATTATAGGGTTTTTGTGAAAAAGTTGTAATTCACAGAAGAAATCCACGATCATGAAGACGGGGGTGGCATGAATTATGTTTATCTTGAGAAATTGCAAATTAAACAGTTTCTGGGTGTTTAAAACAAGAAGCAGTTTTCATCACTCACTACATGTCATGGTGTGTGCGTGTGCATACAGAAAAGTACAGGTGTGTACATGCCAGTCTATACACCACATGACGGACAGAATTTCAGTGTGGTGTTACAAATGTAGGCTTATTTGTTGCACTTGCGGCATTGTGGCCTCTGATAGTCTTCTTCTGATCATATTAATGGATTATAGAAGTGACCCACAGACTGTGATGCAAAAGATTTATGTTTTGTCCCTCCTCCTTTGTAATTCAAATTGACCCGAACATCGGATCAGGGACGTACTGTATCTGTAGGGGGGGGTGTAGCATGGGTACTCAATTAAAATATGTTCTAGTGCATGTTCATGTTCTTCACAGAAAATAAGCCACGGCCATGGAGTTTCAGGTTAAAAAAAATATTTCCAGCATCACCTTTTTTACCATACTTCATTACCATATTTTAATATGTGGGTACATTTGAGGCAATTCAAGGATTGTATCTACATTATGATTTTTATTTGTATTATTATGATTATTATTAGCAGTAGTAGTAGTAGTCATCCATAATCTAAATGTATTCCTGGTCAGGGTTGTGGGGGGGTGATGGAGCCAATCCCAGCATGCATTGGGCAAGGATACACCCTGGCCCTAATCCATTGCAGGGCACACACACCATTATTGTTATTGTTGTTATTAATATTATTATTGTTATTGTTAATATTAATTATTATTATTACTAGTACTACTACCACTACTACTATTCATGCTGCACTAAGCAGACGGTATCATCTCTGGAGTTTGACACAGTTTATGTTTTCACACACTATCCACACACACACATACATACACATAAACAGTCCACACACACACACACAAACAGTCCACACACACACACACACACACACACTATCCACACACACACATACACACACACACACACACACACACAGTGTATATATGGTATAGTTTCTCCAGCGCTCCAGCTCTCCAGCAGACCCTGTGCTCATAAACTCTGCTCCTCAGCCACCTCTCCTTGTTCCAGCCCTGTTCTCCTATCGCACGGTCTGTACAGCGCTGCTCTGGGCTTGGCACGGCGCAGATAACCCTGTTCTTCAGGTCAGCCCCGCGGGGGTGGCTCGAGCAATAACCGCTAGCGTGCGCGCTTTCTCCTGCTCACATCCTGGAGGCGACGGGAGGGAAGTCGGGCCTAATGAGATCTGACAGGACGTGGCGTGGGGTCTCTCCGTGGAGGTTTCGCGTGGGAAACTCGGGCATTCGTCTGTTATCTTCTGAACTCTACGCCTGCTTTGTGTTGCTTGTTCAGACGAGCGGACAGACTGGGAGGCAGCTCTGTCGACTCCCTAAATCCACCTCCTACAGATGCAGCACCTCCACATCGCTTTCAGAAGCAATACATCCAAACGGGTAAAGAAAAATTGACATATTCATCATATTAACAATAAAACAGCAATAAAGCCTTTATAAAGAATGTATAACAGCATAATAGCACATAGTTCAATTGTTTTTTTTGGTAGATACTGAATCTTCTCTCCTGCACGAGTCAAATGTTGCAGGAAATTATTTTAAGTAACATGGCTGAACAGTAGTTAAAATATTAATAAATATGAATAGAATTAATATTTAATATGAGAGATATTAAGCTTAAGAAGGGATACAAATCATTATCTTATCTGAAATAAGATGTAAAAAGGATTATTTCCATTGAGCAATTAAAGTGTAGCACAGAACCAGCCTGTGAACTGGACTCTTCTCATCCAATAAGGTGAGACAAAAATATTTTTTGTCCAATGGGAAATTAGTAATAGTGCCAATCCTTTAGTAAATGCGCCACTCAAAATGGTCTGCTGTTAGCATTGTTAGCAAGTGTTAGCATTCCTCCGAGGCACTTGCTTGTACACAGTCACTGTCTTTCAACTGGCCAGGAGTGCTAGTAGAATTTATTTGTATTATTTTTAATCCTGTATTTTACCAGGGGAGATCCACTGAGTACATATTCTCTTTTGCAAGGATGCCCTGGGAGAAATAAAACAACCACTATGTGGTTAAAATTACTCTTAGCTTTAGTTTGGAGTTTTTTACATCCATATTGGGTGAACCATGTATGAATTACAGCCCACTATGTGGTTAAAGTCTCCACATAATGATTGTTCAACTGTCTTTTCAGCTGTTTGTTTGCTGGAGTACAGAGCGAAAGCAACAGAAAAGTATGGACTGCACTGCATGCCAAGGCTGATGGGCCCTGTCCACACTCACTGAGATGCCCCTGCTGTCTGAACCAAGATGGAGTCTTTGAGCCACGCTGCACTGTGCTCAGATATGCAGAAACACACACTCCTTCATCACACACACACACACACTCAAACAAACACAGTCTATTCCACATACACACATAAACAAACCTATCACAAAAGCCTCATGACACATTTTTCATTACTGTGGAGAAGCAATGCGAAGAAACGGAAAATTGTTCAGTGCATTCCAGTCATATCTGTCCCAGGGAAAAAAAAGGGCCAAGTCTCCCCATTCTTTCGCAGGCACAGAATGGCAAACAAAGATCCACAATGGAGGTAATCAATCCGGGCGGAGAATAAGGAGGATTACACTGTGTGAAGGAAGACACTTCTTTAAATCTGCCAGAGACACAGACATTTCCCTCGTGGCTCAGTGTCCTCCACGAGCACAGTAAACATCACAACATCATTATTAACGCTGGGGGAAAAGGGAGAAAGCCTGACCCTGAAAAACAGCTTTCCAACACAACACAACACAACACATACACCCGCCCGCCCGCAGGCTTTAATGAAACCCGGATGAGGAATCCCTGTCGGATTGTATTCCTCGGCACGCCTCCAAATGACCAGCAGGGGGCGCATTGCAAAGACCAAAAATGAGTCAGTCTCAACAAGCATTACAGTCTCATATTCAGACAAAAAAACATATTTCTATTACTTTTTTGACAAAAAAAATAAGAAAAAAAAGGATATTGCCAGTAGTTTCAGACAGTATGATTTGGCTGATCAAGATTTGCCAATGGTGTAAGAACATTTTGTAACTTTCCAATAAGGTTCCATGAATTGGCATTAACTAATGTAGTTGTTAACTACTACTGAGAAGTTAATCTGTAATTTAACTGTTATGTATTTGTACATAATTCATTAACGTCAACAACTACATTAGTTATTGCCAATACATATTGGAATGAAAAAGTCAGTTAATGTATTTGGTAATGGTTAACTGAAGTTAATCATATGGTTTGCTAATGTATAAATATCATGAAGCAATTGCATTAGTTAGTTGTTAACAAATACATAAGTGAATTTATTATATATTATTGAATATTATTTATTGTGAAGTGAGGCCAAAATAAGCTAACATTTTCTACTTAAAAGAAAAAAGATTTAAAATCTCCTTACAATACTAAGTTACAGCGTCATTTGCAGTGTGTGGACCGCAAAGCCAAGTAACAATCTTGGCATGTCGGAGACAAGGTGCCATTTTCCCTAAAGAATAATAATAATAATAATAATAATGCATTTTATTTATAGTGCACTTTACATTTGGAGACCAAATCTCAAAGTGCTACAGGGTAAAAACAGGGAATAAAACACCCAATGGCATGTATAAAATATAAAAACTAAGAAAAGGCTTTAGTAAAGAGGTAGGTTTTTAGCCCTCTTTTAAAAGCATCAGTGGTCTGCGGTGCTCTCAGGTAATCAGGGAGGGCATTCCACAGGCGGGGAGCAGCCGAGCAGAAGGCTCGGTCGCCCATGGTGCAGAGCTTGGTCTTGTGAGGACGGAGGCGGTTGGTGTTGGCAGAGCGAAGGTTTCGAGTGGAGGGTTCTGGGGTGAGTAGTTCTTTGAGATAGGGGGGGGCATTTCCATAGATGCACTGATGGGTCAGAAGGGATATTTTGTATTCAGTCCGGGAGGTGATGGGGAGCCAGTGAAGTGAGTGGAGGATCGGTGTGATGTGGTCGTACTTACGCACTCTCATCAGGATCCTAGCAGCGCTGTTCTGGATATATTGGAGCCTCAGGAGGCTCTTGCTAGGGATCCCGATGAGAAGTGCGTTACAGTAATCCAGCCTGGAGGAGACAAAGGCGTGGACAAGTTTTTCTGCATCTGGGAGGGTGAGTGTGGGACGGAGTTTAGCAATGTTCCTGAGGTGGAAAAAGGAGGTTTTGCACAGGTGTTTAATGTGGGCCTCAAAGTTTAGGTGGGGGTCAATTTTCACACCCAGGTTGGTGACTATGGATGAGAGGGGAAGGACTTGACCGGAGAAAGAGATGCTGGTAATGGAGGATGAATGAATCTGATGGGGGGTGCCAATTAGGATGGCCTCGGTTTTGGAGCTGTTGAGTTGTAGGAAGTTTGATTTCATCCACGCCTTTATCTCCTCCAGGCAGGTAGTGAGTGTGGATGATGGAGATGGTGACGGCGGAGCTGCAGAGGGGGGTGAGTCAGTCTTAAGGTACAGTTGTGTGTCATCAGCATAGCAATGGAAGGAAATTCCATACTGGCTGATGACACGGCCGAGGGGGAGCAAGTAGAGGGTGAAGAGGACGGGGCCGAGGACGGATCCTTGGGGGACACCACAGGTGACAGGATGGGACCGGGATTTTTTCCCTCCCAAAGAGACGTACTCGGTTCTGTCGGAGAGGTATGACTTGAACCAATTCAGAGCAAAGTCAGAGAGGCCGATGGAGTGTAGCCGGTTAAGGAGGATGTGGTGGTCAATGGTGTCAAATGCTGCGGTTAGGTCAAGCAGGATGAGGAGTGAAGGGGAGCCAGCATCAGCCGCCATCAACAGGTCATTAGTGACCCTGACTAGTGCTGTTTCAGTGCTATGGGCGGTGCGGAAGCCAGACTGGAACTTCTCTGCAATGTTATTGAGTTGGAGATGGTCCTGGAGCTGTGCAGCTACCACTTTTTCCAGGACCTTGGAAAGGAAAGGGAGGTTGGAAATTGGTCTGTAATTGGCAAGGACTGCTGAGTCCAAGGTGGGTTTTTTGAGGAGGGGTGTAATGATGGCAGTTTTTAGAACAGAGGGAACGTGGCCAGACTGGAGGGAAAGGTTTATGGTTTTGGTGATCAGGGGACTTATGGCACAAATGCTTGATTTAACCAGAGCGGTGGGAACGGGGTCCAGGGCGCAGGTGGAGGATTTCATCGTGTTGATGATGTCCTCAACCTCTCGCTGTGTGATGTTGGAGAAACAGCAGAGAGGCTGGGAGATCCCTGGCTGTGGGATGGCAGCGGGGGCAGGTGGAGTGGAGGGGCTGATGAGATGGGACCTGATGGTGTCGACTTTGTTTCTGAAAAAGGTAATGAAGTTATTGCACTGTTCCTCTGTGATGTCTGTGTGTGTGGAAAGTTGCGGTTTGAGTAGTTGGTTTATTGTGGAAAAAAGCTGCTTGGAGTTGCCAGGGCTATTGTTAATTAAGTTGGAATAAAACTGTGACTGTGCGTCTCTGAGGGATTTCGAATAGGCCTTTTGATGGTCTTTGTAGGCCATTTTGTGGACGGTGAGGCCTGTGGCCTTGAGGCGTCGCTCAAGGACACGCCCAGTTGCCTTCATTTTTCGCAGCTCGCGGGTGAACCAAGGAGCTGAGCGTGAGAAAGAAACCGTTCTTGTTTTAACTGGGGCGTGGAGGTCCAAGAGACTGGTCAGGGTTTTATTGTAAAAAGCCACTGAATCGCTGGCTGATGAAAAATTTGTAGAGGAGAGGTGCTGGAGGTCCAAAATTAAGGCTTCTGTGTTGATGTTTTTGATGTTCCTGAAAGAGATTTGGCGCTTGGGCTTGGTGTGAGGGGGTGGAAATGGCAGCTCCAGCGCAATGACCCTGTGATCAGACACACCCAGGTCGTACACAAGGAGATTGCTGATGGGGGCAGAGTCAGTGATGACCAGATCCAATGTGTGCCCCCTGTTGTGTGTTGGGACGTTGACATGTTGAATGAGGTTTAGGCAGTCCAGTAATTGTAGAAAGGCAGATGCAGAGTGGCAGGAGGGGGTGTCGACATGAATGTTTATATCTCCGAGAATGATGATATTGGCAGATGTTGTACAGAGGGTTGTGAGAAGGTCATGCATTTCTGGGATAAAGGCAGAGTTTCGTTTGGGTGGGCGGTAGATGAGCAGAATTGTCGTGGGGGAGGGGGGTTTACATTTAAATGCAAGGCATTCGAATGACGAGTGGTTAGGCAGAGAGAGGGGGGACAGATCCAGATCGAAGCGGTGGAATACGGCCAGGCCACCACCGCGGCCAGTGCTACGGGATTTTTCTATGTACTTGTAACCGGGGGGACAAGCTTTGTTTAAAGTGGTATAGACCCCTGGCTGTTGCCACGTCTCCATGAGGCACATGAGGTCCAGCCCTTTGTCCAGTATGTGGTCATGAATGAAAGTGGATTTGAGGTTGAGGGATTGAATGTTCAATAATTCCATTTTAACGGTAGGAGGAGTAATGAATCTCTGTATGGGGCGAAGAACTGTGAAATCCACTCCTCTTTTTCTGTGCAGCCTGTGCAGTGTGAAATCCTCTCCACGTTTTCTATGCAGCCTGGAGTGAGGCAGCCTCACTATGTTTCCAGTGCTGCTACTAAATCCAGGTGCGACGAAGTTCTGATGACGTGTACGAGGTGCGACAGAGCGTGCAGCAGAGCAGATGGAAGGAATTGAATGACCAGGCTGGAAGTAGACAAACTTTTGCCGGGAGCTTCTATGCATGTAACGAAGTCGGCGTAGAAGTCCAAGTTGTTTGATAACTGAAATGCACGAGGGGGTCGTGTAGTTGTTAAATTCCAGCAGCTGAGAGGGGAAATATTTCAGCATGGTTGGGTTACCCGTTAGCCAGCCAGGCAATCCAGTGCCGCTAGTTGGCTGAAGGGCGGCTAGCGGAGGGCGGCTAGCGGAGGGCTGGCTACTGTGGAGGTAGCGGTCCCAGGCAACGAGGCCAACCCGCACCGGGGACAGCTGAAAAACTGCCCAGGGAAATATCTCACAACAGCGCTGGTCGAGACATGAGCTGGAGCGTGGTGGACGTTGAAGTAAACCAGGAGTGCAGGTGATCCGAATATGGATGACTGAAACGGCGGGTTTAGACGGGCGGCAGCAGGTAGGAAAATCCGCACAAAAAGCTCAGTGCAAAAAATGCTCAATAAACCACGCTTAAAAACTACTAATAATCTGTAAAAAAGATCTGTTAGATCTAGCTCATTACGCCTTTCATAGAAATAGGCCGCAGAACACAAATGTAGCAATAATTAGACTTTGTGGAAACTGTGGAATGAGGGAATGGGATTTTACTGAAGTGTAAAAAGGCACAGAAGCTGGGGGGTGACATTTGGTATGTGTCACTCAGCCCAGTGGATAGAGAAGAACAGAGACACACAGCAGCCATCTTACTCCGTGGTGTTTGTTTGATTGATCTGACAGTGTGACAGGAAGGCAGGGCCTGGAGCGTGTGAGAGACAGACGGGGGGTGTCTGGTCTGGAACCAGTGCAGGTGAATGGAGCGTGTTGATGTGACTGGTGACTGGGGCGGGGGGAGACGAGCTGATAAAACCCTCACGACATTCGCAGCACATCTGTAACAGGAACAGACATCTATCTGCTCTTCTTCATTCAGAGGTCTGACACCTCTGCATCAGTGGCTTAGGTCTCAATCAGTATACAGCAGTACAGGGACTGGAGATGTGGAATGGCCAGGGCTACGACACAGGGGTATAGTACAGATAGAGGGGAGAGAGAAGTATAGTACAGGCAGAGAGGGGAGAGGGGTATAGTACAGACAGAGGGGGGGTATAGTACAGATAGAGAGATGGGAGAGGGGTACAGACAGAGGGGAGAGGGGTATAGTACAGATAGAGGGAGGAGAGGGGTATAGGACAGAAAGAGAGGGGAGAGGGGTATAGTACGGACAGATAGGGGAGAGGGGCATAGTACGGACAGAGGAGGGAGAGGGGTATAGTACAGACAGAGGGGGGAGATGGGTATAGGACAGACAGAGGGGGGAGAGGGGTATAGTACAGACAGAGAGGGGAGAGGGGTATAGTACAGACAGAGAGGGGTACAGACAGAGAGGGGAGAGGGGTATAGTACAGACAGAGAGGGGAGAGGGGTATAGTACAGACAGAGGGGGGAGAGGGGTATAGTACAGACAGAGGGGGGAGAGGGGTATAGTACAGACAGAGGGGGGAGAGGGGTATAGTACGGACAGAGAGGGGAGAGGGGTTTAGCATAGAGAGAGGGGGGAGGGGTACTGTATGGGCAAACAGCAAAGCAAGCAAGACATAAATAAACAGGCCAGAGCAGTGCTTGCATTGTATGTCCAGAATGAGAAACAACAAAAGGACACAAGCGATACCTGCATTAATTATCGGGGAAGATTTTTCTAATTACGGAACATGATACCAGTAAATGAAACCGAAAACTCATTAGCCAGGGTTCCAAAGACAAACTGAGAGCGAGCAAGGCAATCAATATGGGAGGACATGACGCTGAAGACAAGAGAAACATAAACAATGAGGGAGAGAGAAAGAGCCCCCAGCAAATAAGACCCAATGAAAGCCAGAGAAATTAGTGCCTAATTCAGAAAGAGCTTATGCAAAACCATTTCATTAAAGCATATCTACTAAATGCAAACATATTGCTAACGTTGTTGTTCTTTTTAAATATTATTCTCTCTCCCAACGGGCATGAGGGCATTGTCACACTTGGAATGTCACAGGTCAGCATTTTCCTAAACTGCGCTGAATGCAATATTGTGGCAAGTACACCGAAACATTCATATCCACGGCACTGCAAACAGCTAAGACATGCGATTTTCTGTACGATTGCGACAACTGGAAGAAATGACCTCGAGCTATCAGCCCTATCAAGCGATTTCAGTTTCCCCAATTCTTTTATCGGTCTTGCCTTTTCTTCGCTTTTTATATTACGCAGACGTTAGTCTGAGCGCTCATATTAGGGTGTGTATTAGTGAGATGCTGTCATTGACATTCTGTTTTCTGAATTTTCTGTGTGCAGCCCTGCTGGGTAAATATTGGAAACACGGCACAGTTTGAATGCGACAGAAGGCACAGCGGGGTACAGCGTCTAGAACAGGCAAGTGAGGACATTCCAGTTAAGAAGACTTTAATAAGGTGCTATTATAAGGTGGACGTTGGATCCCTGGGAGGCCTGAAGTTTGGGAAAAAGCACTTCCTCTGCCTTCATTACATCCAGACACACACATACACACACACACACTCACAAGAAAGGAACACAGCCACACGGGATACAGCCGCGGTCGAACCACAAGGCCGCAGGAAGGAGCGACGAACCTGACCGCCCGTCCCTGTGTCTCCCTGGACCCAACTCGTCTCATTTACCGACCGCGCCACAGTGCCTTAGGCTCCCCGTCGTTTCCTCTCAAACCGTCCCTGTGTCTGTGTGTGTGTGCATGTGGGAGTGTGTGTGTGTGTGTGTGTGTGTGTGTGTGCGCGCGTGAGAGTGTGTGCGTGCATGGGTGTGTGTGAGAGAGTGTGCGTGCATGGGTGTGTGTGAGAGAGTGTGTGTGCGTGTGTGTGAACGTGTGCATGCTTGTGTGTGTGAGCGTGTGCGTGCGTGGGTGTGTGTGAGAGAGTGTGTGCGTGTGTGTGTGAGAGAGACAGAGAGAGGGAGATAGGGCTGAATAGGCTGGGGTCGTTCATCAGAATTGTGCATCTGGAGTTTTTGCACTGAGTTAGCAAGTTGCAATATTGTACTGTGCTTATCTCATATGCAGTCAAATACAAATGAGAGTGGGCAGTTCTGCTGTACAAATGCATGTTTATCATTCTAATAAAGGAAGAGACAGAGGTCACCAGACTCACTAACCACCTAAAACCAAATAGCGATCATACACACCAACACTGCTTTACAATTACATATTAGAGTAAACCATATAATTAAACAAACAAAAGATGCCTATCTGGAACATTGGAATAATCAAACCGTAAACAAAACAAACTTAATTGCTATTTGGCCCTAAATCAAAAATGCAATTTGCCAGATGTTTCTATTCACTGTCGGAGATACAAAGACAGATGCTGACCAAATACAGGCTCAGTGACCAATTTAAATTGGAAGCAAAAATTGAATAGCAAATGAAAAAGGTACAGAAAAAACATGGTTACTGAAAGAGGAATTCATATGGTCACTGCAAGACAGGAGAGGTAGAGATTCACTTCCTTCTGTATTGCAAAACATATTCAGACTTGGAGAAAAACAAATGTATGGATTGTTCTTAATCCATTCCTTCATTCATTATCCTAACCCGCTTATCCTGAACAGGGTCACAGGGGGGCTGGAGCCTATCTCAGCATACATTGGGTGAAAGGCAGGTATACACCCTGGACAGGTCGCCAGTCCATCGCAGGGCACACACACCATTCACTCACACACTCATACCTATGGGCAATTTAGACTCTCCAATCAAGAGGAAACCCACGCGAACACGGGGAGAACATGCAAACTCCGCACAGAGAGGCCCCGGCCGACGGGGATTTGAACCCAGGACCTCCTTGCTATTAGGCGGCAACGCTACCCACTGTACCATCCGTGCCGCCAAACCACTAGACAATTTCCTTGATGACAACATGTTGGAGGACAAGAGGCCATAGCAACCCATTCATTTTTGTGGACAAACACAGGGGTCTGAAGCTTCAACTGAATACCAAGCAAAACAAAAACAAAGAAAACTACAGTTTTAATGACAGTCACTCACAAACGGTATTAAGAACGATCCATATGTCAAATATGTCATATGTCAAACTGTCTGCAACTGCAACCACGCACTGGGACATCTGTGGTTCTCTGAAGCACTGCTGTTGACAGACTTCAGTCAAGCTCACACAGAACAGAGGAAGCGCTTTCAGATGCTCTCATAAGTGTCAGAGGGAGACCTTTCATATGCTGCTTTCATGCAGTCTTACAGGACCGGCGCCCGTGACGGCCAGTGGGGGTCGCTCAAGAGCAACAAACCGCGGGGTCCTACCCAAATGATCACTCGCACACCCTGAGCCGATTGGGCAACGCCCTTACGGAGGTCACCTGTTCAAAGATCCAGCCCAGTCTCATGGAATATTTGTACCTCTCATGGAATATTTGTACTGCGGTTGTGCACTTTTTGCAGAACCACACGTACGTTCTCACAGGTACACTTCGCTGCAGTTTTAAAATGAAATGTCCGCAGGGGGTGGTAATGAAGCACAGACTTTACAGAATGACACATAACGAGCATTTTTAAAATCCTCCCAAACCCATTTTTGCATATTAGGTAGACTAGTGTCATGTGGTTGCTGTGTTTATTTAACAACAGAACATAATATTAATTAAGAACATTTAAAAATAATAGAAACGATTAAGACTGCCTTCCCCCAAACCCAAAGTCCTTGATTTGTTTTGATTTAATATAGTTTGTAGCATTTACAGGGAGCAGTCTGATATATTATTGTATAAAGGTGGGTTGTGATCCCGGATGACGAGGAGCTGACACCCTGACCTCGAGACGATGTCAGCGGGCGGGAGAAGCCGGTCTCTTGAGGAAAGAAACCTCTTTCATCAGCTAAAGTGTAAGCTTCCCATTCACTCCCAGCGACATTTCATTTTCCAATCTGCAGCACAATGTATCACAATGAGAACCAAGAGAGACGTTTTGACTTTTTAGGTCTCCTTTATTGCACAGAACAAAAATGAGAAATAAATAAGACCTATTTGTTCACAACATTCTCAAAAATACCCACTTACACGCACAAAAAAAAAGAAGATCAACTTAAAAGAAATAACCACAGAAAAATCCATTACATGGAATCAAATGAAACATAAACAACACAATCACTAAAAAACCAAACAGCCACAGTTATAGAAAATGGTTCTTCTTATCAGCACTTCTAAGTCCCATGTACTATCCTCTACTGAAGATCTTTTGTCAATGAGGACTTTGTACAGGACCCACGAGCTACCCCTCGGGGGGAAAGTCTGGCCCTAAAGAAACAGTCCACTTTGATTGGCAAAGGCCCCGGAGAACACAAAGCTAAAGCACCTTTATGCACATGCTGTAAATGGCCTTTTATCCAATGGCACTGACATCTCCCAGCTCTGGTACTCTGAACGAGAGAAGCATCCCCTGAGAGAGAGGGAGGGAGAGAGAGAAAGAGAGAGAGAGAAAGAGAAAAAGAGAGAGAAAGAGAGAGAGAGAGAGAGAAAGAGAGAGAGAGAGAGCACACCTGCATTGGTGCTTTCATTGGTGGCAGTTGAGGCGAGTTTCCCCCTCGTCACTGTAAAGTGCTTTAAGTCCACGGCTGGTGAGAAAAGTGCCATATAAACTAAGTTATTCTTAAGGAATTACATGAGAGAGAAAGAGAGAGAGAGCGGAAAGAGAAGGAGAGAGAGATCACACATAGTCACTTCACAGTCTCACAGACTCCTGGCGTTTCCTCATGAACCCGGGACGGGGCGGGCCTTCTAACTCTGCGGCTCATTTGGCTTGGGGCCTCACAGTCATTGCGCCTGACAGCCCCATTAGGAGAGAGCTGGAGACGCTCAGGGGCCAGGGTGCGTCTCACACTACACACAGGCTGTGTGACTGAGCCGCATGATGACACATGGCTGTGCCAATGAAAGGAGTGATGCTTGCTAATGAGAAAAAAAGATGTTGGTTTATTATTAAAACCTGGCTTCTCTGCCCAGATGTATAACTGTGTGTGTGTGTGTGTGTGTGTGTGTATGTGTAGGTGTGTGTGTGTACATATGTGTGTGTGCGTGTGTCTGTATACATATACAGACACAGACACACACACCACATACTCCACATGAGGAGAACATCCCACCCCACAGCCACCGCAGTCTTCCACACAGACACACGACCAGGCCATTTTCCAGAAGGTAGTTCAGGAATTCATTACACAGAAACCTGCATCCCTAGAGATGGATACCTGCTAGCGGTGGGTCCTGCGTGAATGACTAATTCTTTTTGAACTCATCTGGTAGGTGAACGAACTGCACTGCATCACCTCCATGGAAATACCAGCTCATTTAGCTCTTCTCGCTCCGTTTGCCCATGACTGCTAGCGGCTGGGCTCCCTTTAAATATAACTGAAGAGATAATGAGCCAATACAAGCGCTTAAAACAAAGACGGATGCCTCAGAGAGGGGCCGGGTGCATTTATTAAGAAGCTCGTCGGCGAGGGCTCGCTGAATGACCGAGGAGGACACAGTCAGATCGGTGTGTCCAGCTCTGAAGTAAAACTGTTAGGTGGAGGCACAAAGGAACCGGTGGTGCTATTCCTTAATGAATGAAAAGAAAGTGAAAGAACTGAAGGAAGTTATCGGTTAATAAATCGAAGGAGCTGGATGAAGCGGCGGAGAGGCAGGCGGCTAGCTCAGCTCTTATGACTGCAGTGAGCCGCTGCGTAACTCAGAAGTTTTACAAAGAGTAGAGCTTATAAGAGCAGTGCTATTGATGCCCCCACGTGAGTTTATCGATCAAACAATGTTTCAATCCGTGTTGAACATCCAATCAAACAGACAAATAAATGGCTGGTGTTTTAATGCAAAATGTGTTTTATATAGATTCCAATGAGCAAACCGACATTTTTTAGTCAGAGATATGTTCTTCATTAACCTGATCTACAGCCGCCTCTTTACTTACCTTATTATAATTATTATCATATTAGTAATATATTACCATATTAATAATATGATAACATAAGTTGTCAATTATCTTAATTTGCTTGTTATGAAACCAATGAGTGTAATGCAAAATGCATGCAGGTCAGTGTTTGGTCTGCAGTTTAAAAACCATTTTTTTAAATGACCTTTTTTACTGATGTGTCAGGAATTTAAGTAAGGTGTACCAATGAAAAGGTTGTGAAGGTTGACAGGTATTTATCCCAAAAAGACCTAGCCACTATCGGAAGATTGGACGACCTGTCGGTGAGCGATTATGTCTGTCTGACAGATAACCTGTCAGAAGCGCGACAGGATATTTTCTGTTTTGCCGAGGGATGCCTCAACAATGCGCTATCAAAGTCAGGCATGGGCAGACGATATGAAACCGGGACCAATTCCATTTGTTTAAACCATAAACATGTTAAAACAGATTACAATTGAGTTTTTAAGAGTGAGAAGTTGGGTTTTAAATGTGTTTTATCGCCATTACACAGCAGTTAGTTTGCTACACAGACTTGACGTCAAGGAAGGAATCACAGAATAAATCTATGCTGAATGAATGCAGGCTGCATATGGGCCCTATGGGTGAAAAAATAACTGAGTCCAGTGAATGAATCTTCAATTCATTCATGAATGAGTCATCTGAATCACATGAGTCACTTGAACTCAAATACACATTTAAATGAGGCGCTTAAAGTAACTGTCATGTCCACCACTTATACATACCCGAGGTGGTTTAATTACATGCTGCTGATTCCAGGGAAGGTTTAAAACCACCCCACACTGTTGCCCACCCTAGACCATCTTTGGCCTGGATGACCACCCCCACCCCTGACACACATACGTTTGCGCTTGCATGAACCTCAGCAGGATTCCGGTAGAGCATGCAAAGCCAGCTCGTTACACAACCACAGAACAAGAGTAGCCGCTTAGCCGGCCACTGCTCATGTGCATGCCCTGGCACGACAGAACCTGCCATGGGGATTGGTCAGTTTCACAGGAGTCGGGAATCACGGAAGGCAGGGGAGGGGCCTGTTCCGGCTGGCTTTGATATCCGCAGGTTTCACCAGGGAAATCAACCACAACAACAACAACAACAACAAAAGCACTTGATCTATGCGTACTTTCATCTGAGGGTGCGTATTTTCTTCTTCCAGAATATTCCGTCGTGCAGTTTCTGTGAGGCTGCACTCTCAGGCAAATCCTCCAGGGTAAACCGTGATTAGCCATGCAGGCTTTTCTGGGAAACAACAACATTCTCGTGCAAACGGTGATTTTCCAATCACGAGCGGGAAGCAGAGATCACACGCTCATCCCTGCATCGTTACAGCCCTGCCTGCCGTATCACACACCCGCACGTAGCTAAGCTAAGCCCTGAAAAACACACTCTCACTTTTCCGCTTCGGTCGTCTGGGCTCGGTGCCAGCCGAATGCCAAAGCTAGCCGACGCTATCGCTCATCACTGAGGGCCCGGTTTTGAGCGCGAACCGGCCGCCCCGGCCAGGCCGGGTCAGCCCTAACCGTAGCTGTTGTCTTTGTGTGCGCAAGACTGACGGGTACACGACAAAGACAAAAATCGATTGAGCGAGTGTCTCTGGCAGTTTGGCCGCGGCCTCCTATCAGCGGAGGGGCAGAGACGGAGGGAGCGGGGCCGTTCTGGATAGCGGGGGAACGGAAGCGGGCGGGCGGCCTCAGAACGCCCTGCAGGTGTGTGAGCTGACAGCTGCTGAGTGGGCCGGAGGCGAGCGTGGCGAGAGTTCAATTACCGGCTTCAAACACAGACCACGGCAGCACACAGAACGGGGGGTAATCTACTGTCCTGCACACTATCGCAGAGGGAGGCGCAGAGACACACTGACTGGGGAGAGAGGCAGGGAGGGAGAGAGAGTGAGAAAGCCCCATTACTGAAGGTCCAAGCACCCTATTGTTGTCAATATTGCACATGATTATTGTTCAATGTACTATTGTTTTCTTATGTAAATAATCACTTTGGTAATACTATGCCGATGTGTGGCCATGCCAAAAAAGCTCATTTTAATTTAATTGAAAGCAACAGAGAGAGAGAGCTCGAGACAGAGAGAGAGAGAGAGAGAGAGAGAGAGATAGAGAGAGGGAGAGATAGAGAGAGGGAGAAAGATTAGGAGAAAAGCAGAGATACGCCACCATAGAGGGATAGAGCTACAGGCACAGGGAGAGAAAGCAATAAGGAGAGAGAGAAACACACAGTGAGACAGGGAGCTAATCAGAGATACAGAACCCCGCGCTAAGACAGTGAGATAAGGATACAGAACCGCAAAGACACAGTGAGACACAGCGATAAGGGCACAGAACCACACAGAGACACATCCACAGATAAGAAGAGATACAGAGCCAGGAAGAGACTCAAAGATGCACAGCAAGACAGAGACACAGGGCAGATCAGACAAGCAGACAGAGCCCAAAGAAACACATGGACATACTCTTTTAAACCCGATTTCTATGCTCTCTTTAATATCCAAACACGGGAGGCTTCATTAAATGACAGGCATAGACGTGCAGAAATAAGATATCATGCACACTGGGTTCAGGTCTGACAAAGCACTTGGCGCGAGGCGGTCTCGGACGCGTTGCGTTCAGGATTGCCTGAAGTCTGGACATAATCAGGCATCTCTAAACGCATTCTCCGGAAAGACGGCGTGAGATCATGTGCAGACGAGGCTGCAGCTGATAGCAAACAAAGTCGAACGTATGCTTTTGCATACAGAAATCGACAAGCCAGTTGGAATCCGTGAAGTTGTGGACAATATGGCTCTACCAGCGCTGGTTACATTTGCGTACCCTCTCAACTGAAGCAGTGGATGCAAACAGTAGCATAATACTGTTTAACACTAATACTGTTTAGCATGCTAGCAGCACACCTCCGTAGCGGCCTCCTGACCAGAGCACGCCAGGAGTGGGCCTTGCTTCCACGACTCAATAGTTTAATTATAATTAAAAAGAACACAATCTCACCAATACCGAAAGCCATTTCTAAAGCCCAGGAATGTCTTTTCTGTTTTCTTTTATTTTTTACATATTAGACGGGTTAATTAAATTAACTAAATTAAATGATTACTTGAGAAGTTCTGATCACAAGAGCTCGCCTTGAACTGTCAAATGCGGCCTGGTGTGATTGAATGCTCAAATTCCGATTCTAGAAGGCTCCTGAAAAGACCAGGGTAACCGTAGCTTTATGCTGTACAGGAAATGCTATGTTTTGTGTCTCTTTATTTGGATTTTCATGTTGTATGCGTGGCGGCACGGATGGTGCAGTGGTTAGCACTGCCGCCTCACAGCAAGGAGGTCCTGGGTTCGAATCCCCGTCGGCCGGGGGCCTCTCTGTGTGGAGTTTGCATGTTCTCCCCGTGTCTGCGTGGGTTTCCTCCGGGTACTCCGGTTTCCTCCCACAGTCCAAAGACATGCAGGTTAGGTTGATTGGAGAGTCTAAATTGCCCGTAGGTATGAGTGTGTGAGTGAATGGTGTGTGTGCCCTGCGATGGACTGGCGACCTGTCCGGGGTGTGTTCCTGCCTTTCGCCCAATGTATGCTGGGATAGGCTCCAGCCCCCCTGTGACCCTGTTCAGGATAAGCGGGTTAAGATAATGGATGGATGGATGGATGGATGTTGTATGCGTCTGTTCACCCACACTCTCAAAAATAGGGTTCTCTCTTGTCTCCATGGAGGAACCCTTTTTAGTTCTTTCTGGAACCCTCTATCATAGGAGAGAAGTGTGAAAGCTACATTTGCCTGAAAGCCTGAAAAAGAACCCATTAACTAGATAGGTTTCTTCTGTGGAATCACCGGGTGTGAAACCATTTTGTGGATTTGAGTGTAGGATGAAAAGAAATCACAACACCAACCCCCAACACCCACCTCCTGCCACCACACACTTTCATCTGTCTGAGGGGCCCCTGAGAGACAACGTTTGGAAACGGCTAGGATCTTATTAAGATAAAGTCTGATCGTGGGGATAAGAACCTGCCGCATTCCAGTTCATTCTCACAAAAAACGAGAAAAAAAAAAAACAAAGGATGGACACCAGCCTGGGATTGATTCATCAAGGATTTCACGGATTTATTCATCAGCGGCTGGTAATGAAACGGCCCGCGGTCTCTGCTCAAAGCAGGCTCGGGAGCAGCTGTGCCATCAATGGATTGAGTCCCATCTCCAAATTAAACGGTGTCATGACTCCCAAGTGGGGTCTGTGAGCGAAGGGCTAACTCTCTGCGTGCTTCAGACCTTGGTCAAATACACAATTGTTTCGGATTCAAATATTTTTCAGTGCTTGACTGACCTTGCCTGGTGCAATTGAGCCAGCCGTACGTAATCGTTTTGGATTCAAATACTCTTCCGCGCTTGATCGATCTTGACGGTGCAACTGAGCCAACAAAAAGGATGGGAAGGTTGGCACATCAATTCACCAAACAAGTAAAATCAGTCAAATGTAGAAAAGTAATTGAATCCAAAACAATTATGCATTTGACCCAGGTCTGGTGCAGTTGTGCATTCTGTGACCGAACTAGACCCTGAACGGAGCGTGATTAGACACAGCACAGCCCGGGGGAAGAAAGGGCTCTGTCGGCTGGCGTGTTATCTCCATCTCATCGTATGAAAAACTGCGCTGGTGGCAGTGGGCCCCTCAGTCCTGCGGCACTGGCTGAGCGTGCCGCTCGTGATACCGGGTAACTGCGCAGCTGAGCTGGCGGACTGCGCGGTGGAGATGGCTGCTGGCTGAACGCTGTGGTGGAGGCGCATGCTGTCGTGCGCACCCTCCAAAACTGACAGCAGGGCGCCGGAGCAATCCAACGGGCCTGTAATCAGGGCTGGACATTCTGAATTGAGAGATTACTGTGAAATGGCGACATGGCCATGCTTCAAATAACAAACACACAAACAAGTGGACAAACAAACTAAAGTGGTGATGCACTAAAGCAGGGGGAGGAATCAGTCCAGGGCTGGGATGATCCGTGTATAATCACAACACCACCTCTACATCGAGTCACGGGGGAGAAAAAAGTCAGTATTTGGGCAGATGGTTTAAAAAGCTTGGCAGTTCAGCAAAAACTTCAAAACCTGCAGTTGTGTCCCATGAGCAGAGTCTAACAGGCTCTTTCTGAAGATTAACAAGAGGGTTGATACACCACCTACACACACACAAACATAAACACAAACACATACAAGCACAATATACTCAGGCACAGGAAGACATTGACAGACAAACAGACAAACACACACACACACACAAACACACTCACAAACACACACACAAGCATGTGTATAACCCTTTTTTGATAAAAATCTGTATACACACACCTCAGTATTATCCCGTTGCAGAGTATGTATCACATGCAGTGATTTCTAGGATGGGCCCCAGTGCAAGATTTTTTAATGGGCCCTTCCTCTGACAAAAAATGCCAACCAAGATGCAGGCACACGCACGCAAACACATATAACCTACGCACGCGCGCAGATACACACACACAGCACCTTTAGACAGATATTTTACAGACAATACTTTGGATTTTATTTGGCTCATGAGTAACTTTGATTATTGGGACACAAGCTACATCGTTTGCGATACTTTAGAACATTTGTATCAATCAGGTCAGAACCATGGACCAACGTGGATGGTCAAAAATCTAATCAACAAGTCAACGAATCAACTAACGACAGTTGGGATGTCTACATAACTAAAGCTTAGGCCTATGCTATTCGTGTCAGTATCAGAGGGAAAGCACAACACAATAAATACACTGAATTCACTGTGTTCTTATGCCTAATTCACTGAATGCATTTTTTACAATAAAATATGAATTAATATATGAAAATCATTTATTTTCTTAGCTTTTGTTTTATCTTTCAACTTGTCATTATTATTTAAATTAACAGTACATTTATATTAATTAAAGGTACTTATTCTTATTATGGACGTAACTCCTCCTCCAGTTGATAAAGCTATTTGGTCGCTTCCTCTTTGTTAAGGGACACAATTTATACTTTCTATATCATAAGGTTTTTTAAAACAGCCCCCTGGCTTTACATTGGTGGAACGCAAGGTTTACAGCAGAAAACCAGTCCAACAATTGAACAAACAAATCGAATTCACGGTAACTGCTTGGAGAATTAGCAGCTTCCTCGGCTAATTTGAATGCAATGCGAGTGAAGTACATTTACGGACTTATGACTAATGTTAATGAATGATTACAAGATTGAGCAATGTAAGAATGAAGTTAGCTCACATTAATGTTACTGCGTTGAGCAAAACAGGAAATAAAGGCTGAGAGACGTTTTCACATAATGACGGACTAAATTAACTCCAATACAGCTGAGGGTTTACCTGGATATAGCATGGCTACGTCCTAGTTGCAAGAAAACTTTCACTTCTCAGCCAAAGGTAGCCAAATTTTCTCCTAAAAACGTACAGTAGGCTAACGTTATATCTAGCCTGCTATCCTACCAGCAAGGTTCCGCCGCCTCCGGCTGCAGTGATTGCGATGGGCAACTGCTACTGAGAACAGGGCAGCAGTTCAGAGATTATTTTTCCAAAAAGCCGTCCAGTTTAGGTAGTTTTGCTACCTTTTTTTCCTGGTCCTTTTTCATCCTTTCTTTTCTGCCACCCACAGAAGGGCATTTTCACACTAGGCAGCTAAATGGCGCTCAATATTTTAAGCACGAGACGAGCTAATATCAACAAAAGATCAAGACCGTTCACAATGGAAAACAGCAAACATATTTCCCAGCAGTACTCTTGGCGTATCAGAAAATAACACCAACACCAAATGAATTAGCCTGCCACAAGTTAATTAATTTAATAGTTTAAACATTATAGACTTTTTTTCTGTAAAATAGACACACAGTATAAATTTGGCATGATCACATATTGTTCAAATAAATAACCATATAATTGTAATAACCATGACCGAGACTAGTTTGCGTATTTAATGATATATAAACACAGCCCATTGAAGATGCATACGTGGTTATGTTACTTTCTGGTAAGTGGTTAAAATATAAGATCTCTATAAAAATTAACGGAGGTACTGACAGAACAGAAATGGGTAGGGATGTGTACTGAGAGCCGGTATTTTTTGGTACCGGTTCCTAATTGGTCGGTACCAGAGTACCGCTAAAGATTCTGGACAAACGATACTGTTTTCGGTATTTTTTAAGAGTCTACCTAACCGTTGTGTAATTATGACACTACCGCCGTCAACAGGTTATGACGCAGTGCCCCCTTGTTTTCTCTAGTAGTCAATATGTCGGCCGTAAGAGCTAAGCGCTCCAAGGTATGAGCTTACTTCATCAAACTCAATGAATCCTCGGCTCAATGCAATATATGCAAGAAAGTAGTTGCGTCAAAGGGGGGTAACACCAGCAACATCATGAAACACTTGCAGTCTACCCATAGCATAAAGCTGAAGGAGTGCGGCGTGTTTGACTGTCTAAACAACGCATCTAAAGTTAGCAACTGGGCAGACGCTAACAACACCGTGCCCTCCTCCATGCAGGCAGACTCCGACAGTGCTTCTTCATCAAGTCACGCTGAGTGTATGAATCATTAAAGAGGAAGTGAAATACTAGATTAGGTTGGCATAATTTACAAGATTGATTCCCAATATATACATCCTTAAAGGTTTAAGACTGCCAGTAAAGCTGGATTAAAAATAATAAGTAATTCAATTACCCTTTTTTAAAACATGCGCAGCGCCATTTTATCCGAGTGTATAGCGTGACGTCACTCTGTGCAGAGCAATCTCGGCTGCTGCCAGAGAAAGTAAATATGTTGCTTTTCCTTAACAAAAACTGTTAGGGCTAAATGCGTCAGGAGAAGCGCCTCCCCTACACTGTTCTGTTTACATGTATGTGTCTGTTGGGTTGAACATGTAGGCAAGGGCTTTGGTCATCTCCCTAGGTTTTTTATTTTTTATTCTATTCTGAGAAGCATTTGTCATTTTAAGTTAAGCTTCTGTTCTGTTGAAGCATTATCACATTGACAGTTACCTTTAAGGCTGTATGGAGCTGCCTGCTCGTTTTTTTGACATACCTCGTACTGAAAATGTTGACTTGCTAAGGGCTTAAAAGGCAGGTGCTGTAAGTTGTTTAATGATGTTGCTGGTGTTACCCCCTTGTGGTAATAAAAAACGATTTAATCTTTTACCATCTTGTAACGTCTTTATTTTATACACTAAATTACACGCCGTGGTATCGATAAGAGTATCGATAAATACCGGCACCGCTAAGGAGTATCGGTATTGGTATCGGTATCAATAAAATCCTAACTATACGCATCCCTAGAAATAGGCCCTCTCAGTTAAACCAGGAGCCCTTTATGACTTATTTACTGCCTTTATTACTGCCAGTGATCACATGTCCACCGCATACATTATTCATATTTCAGTTTTTAGGAGAAAAGGTGTCTTAATAGTTTAACAAAAAGACTTGTCAGGTTTCAGTATTCAGATATGCTTTATCAGTATTCAGGGAGACATGATTACCAAGTCAATGTTTACTGTCGTATATAAGCACTGTTAAGAAAATGCACACATCAGCTGTCAGTGTCACACTTGATCAACACTCAGGCTAGAAAAGATTCACTGCTGCTCAAGAGCGTCAATATTAATCACCACTAAGGAGACGCAAAGTTCATCAGGGTTCAGGAGAGATGCTTTATCAGTCTCTAAGAGACAAGTTTTGGAGAGAAAGTGCTCATGAGAAAAGATTTATCACAGACCTGTTCTTCTCAGCATTCTGAGGAGACAAGATTGTATCAGTGTTCAGGATAGAAAGGTTGTGTGAGTGTTCAGGAGAGAAACATTGTTTCAGTGTTCAGGTGAGAAAGGTTCTCCCAGTGTTCACTGCACACACACTCCATCAGACATCAGCACACACTATCAGACATCAGCACACACACTCTTTCAGACATCAGCACACACATTGTTTCAGATATCAGCACACACACACTCTTTCAGACATCAGCACACACATTGTTTCAGATATCAGCACACACACACTCTTTCAGACATCAGCACACACATTATTTCAGATATCAGCACACACACTCTTTCAGACATCAGCACACACACTCTTTCAGACATCAGCACACACACTCTATACACCAAAGCCCTGTTGGGTAATACTCACTGAGCATGCCCGGGAAGTGCACTGTGATGAGGTCATGTGGAGGGGATTCTCTGGGTTCAGTGTGAGGGCGCTCTGAATTCAAAATTCTTAGCCCACTGTTGCCTAGCAGCAGAAAGACTAAGTGTGCTGTGTCCAGTAACAAAACTGTCCAACTAACTGCAAAATGTTCATAGTGTCATCCACACTACAGTGTTCATGGAATCATCCAGAGCTAAACTATTCCCACACTGGGATGTTCACCGCATCACACAGTGCTAAATAGTGAGCACAGAAACTACATTCTTATCTCACAATCGCAACTGAAAAAATGGCATCATCCAGTAATAAGCCAACAAGCACATTTCACAGTGCTAACAGCTGTGTACAACAACCAACACACACACACGCACATACACACACATATACGCACATGCACACACACGCGCAGTGTACATTCAGTGTTATCCTACAATTATCACATTAAACTCATTAATAAATTAAATATTCACAGACCTAGATTTTAAAGAGCCCCAACAAAGACAACAAAAACATGGTTCTATTGCACTTGCACATGCACGGGGCTATTGGTGTGCTTTCCCTCCCACCCTACTGAACACATCAATGGAACATTCCAGAAAATCCGACCTAACTGCTCTGAAAGTGTTCACTCCCTGTGCTTTTGACAACTCTTCCCCTCGCCTGTCACTCACACAGGGTTTATCTTTCAGTTTTATAAGTGAAAGGTCAGTTGTTTCTCTCTGGCTGTTTGGCAATGCAGTGGTTATTTATTTTGCTAATCACGTCTTTAGACCAATCACCGAGCTCCAGTGGACTGCTTTGAAATTCCCTTTAATGTTATAAAAGCACAGTAATGTGCACAGCAATATTTCATATTGTAAAATAATTAAGTTCTGCCTGCAGTTTTTTCTGGTACTAATATTTCAAGGCTTTTGTTTCCCTGGGGACCTAAATACAAAGGTACACTTCTTGGTGTAAAATGGAAGGGAAGAATTTCTAAATGATTTAGCAAAAAAAAAAAAAAAAAACTTCAGGGAAATCTAATGCTGAAATTTTTCTATTTACTCTTAATTTATGAGTCTGAGTGCTTCAGATGCTCTCGTTTAATGCAATTACTCTGGTGAGATTTTGTGTTGATCTGGATTGCTTCGGCTGTGGTCCCAACCCTCAAACTCAGGTCCTCCAGGGCTGAGAGTGTGGGCCTGCCTGAAACTACTGCCTCTTCAAAATATGTGCTGTCTACTAAACGTACTACAGACATATCCCCATGCTATTCTCCAATGGCACGGCGGAAGTGTCTTAAGACGCTTGGTACTCAAGTGGTTGGCATTCAAGTGGTACTGATTTGACCATCTTCTCCCAATGTTAAATCAATTATTTTCCTTTCAAGATAGTTATGCCTGAGCTCACAGAGCAGGAGTGGTTGCTCAAAATGGTCAATTAAGGGGCATAAGACTTACTCCTTAGTCACCATCTGAACCCAATAAAGCATTTCTGGAATGTTCTGACACAAATCTTCCATCCACTTCCATCCAGTAAGTGTGAGATTGACTTTAAAGAGTGGGGTCATATTCCGCCTACAGAATTACAGACCCCACTGTATGTCACAGTGCATTCACAATGTGACATAACACCCTAACAACTAACTTTCAACAGGTGTTTCCATTTTCATTGACTACCTGCACACACACAACATATTATTACCCTTATTACTATTAATATTATTATTAGTAGTAGTAGCAGTAGTAGTAGTAGTAGTAGTAGTAGTAGTAGTAGTAGTATTTACTGACTGTTTCTTACAATCATTAGGTCAAGACAGGAGACATTATGTCTGCAGGATTTTGCTGTCAAGTGCAATTTTTATTTATGCTGAACTAAAAGTTAACTTTTTCCTCAATTTAGTCAATTCTTCATAACCATATGAACACGTCTTAAAGTATATATTCTAAAAAATTTATAAAATCTTTCGAAAACATTTGACATCGGTCAAATCGACTCCCCGCGAAAGATCTGTTAACCTGTGTTTACGTCATATCGCTAAAGCCAGTGCTGCTCTAACTGCTATTTCAACCTGTCTTTAAATCAACCTTTTCTTTTCAATCGCAAGTAACCTGGAAGCAGAGACTGCCTTTAGATTTTTTTTTAAGTTTTTGTTGTTTGTGAGTCAGTTTGCCAACTTTTGTTAAGGACCTTGATAGCACTGTTTTGCATTTTTCCCATTTTTGGGGCATTTCTTTGTTTCTTTTTTAAAGGAAGAATGCTTCTTCCGTTATATTGTTGTTCTGGAATGTTCTTAACAGCAGTTTGATTCCAAGGCTCAGTGGTTTCAATTCAGCCAGCTTTAGAGCAAGTCGGCCCTGACGGGCTCGTCTGAAGTGTTTTTTTCTGCAGGGCTTTGTGTTTTAGAGAGCTCTGGCCTGCCTGGTTGGAGAGCTGGCAGAACATGGACCCTGTTTCATTTTAATATGCAGAGAGAAGGGTGCAGACATTATTCTGTGAACTCAAAGCTGAAAGAATTTGCTTCCTCCGTCAGATGGATCCACACTTGGCCTATTGCCACAACCTTTGGAATCCAGGTTGGAACGGCCCCGAATGGTGTTAACATTGAGTTACACATTTTGTGGCCAAATTTTATTGGTATTTTAGTTTTGTTTAATCTATTTTAATTGCATAGGCTGTCTTTATTGATGTGCCAAAACTCAACTGCTGCACAGATTATGAGCCCAAGGTACAGAGGCTATAATTAGCAAAATGTTCTAAGAAATCCAATGCTTTGGTCAAAAGCCAATATGGTACTGAAGACACATTTTTATTTATTTATTTATTTATTTGCATTTTTTGGAAGAGATGATTCAGGCGTTAATAATACTGCAACATTCCTTCCACTGTGCAAAACCTGCTCACCTGCACACCTTTATAATGACCCTTTTGTGGGTGGAATTCAACACTGTTTGCATGGGTGTGTCATTAGATATTATCCCAGAGAAACACCTGATTAATGACGTTAATGACATACGAGAACTTTAGCAGTGCCTCCAGTACCTCAGGTCTAATGTATTCTGCAGTCTCAATTCAGAGATCCGAGCACTCTCCTCAATATGAGGGCCTGTAATTACTTTCTAATTTGCTGAATAAGTGCATAAGTGCATTTTGATTTCGTTATAATCTTTCAGGCTCAGGTTATGACAGGGAGTGGGAGCTGTAATTAATTTATCTTTGTAAAGATGTGAAACCTGCCATATGGTTCCATTCAGTTTCACTCTGGATTGACTTGACCTTATGTATTCATATAAAATCAGTACCAACATTGCTTAACTTATATTATTAAATATTATTTGACAATGTGGGCACGAAAGGTCCAAACTCGCATGATATTTAAACAGGATATATTCTTTGATTGAATGCAGTTAACTCATAGATCAGATATGGCCTTTTTTAGAGAAGCAGAAGGATGCATGAAGCTACAGCTTAAACAGCAGGGAAATATGGTAATTGCTAATGTGTTAAAAGGTCAAATTCACCTATACATAAAAAAAAACGCATTATTTTTCCATCTGTAGATGATAATAAAAACCACCCTCAGTGGATGCAAAACCCGCTGCTTATAAAATGGAGACTGAGACAAATGACTACTGATGATATAGTTGGGAGCTCCAGTCTTATTCAGTATGAAAAGTATATGTACATTTGTGTTCCCGGACACTCATTATAATTTCAACCAGCCACCCGCACTTGTAGGCGATTCTCTGCGTGTCCATACGATGTCGTGTCTTGAGAGTGAACAGAGTGATTTTACTGTTTCCCTTGCCTGATGAGGGCCACCAGTTTGTCTACCTCCACCAACTTCAGTCCTCCACCAACAAGAGGTCGACAGCCTCTGTGAAGCTGCATGTGAAGCAATTATCCTTGTGGGCACCGCCTCAATCATAAATGCTGATGAAGCAATTATCTCTTATGAAGCAGAGGCCATGATTGACAGTGATGTTTACAAGCTACGCTGCATTAAATTCAGCTGCAAACGCTGCAGTGTTTTGAGATGTCATACAGAGGATGAAGCAGCGAGAAATTAATAAGAAACTTAACATTTAGCACAACTCCATCCATCCATCCATTATCTTAACCTGCTTTTCCTGAACAGGGTCACAGGGGGGCTGGAGCATATCCCAGCATACATTGGGTGAAAGGCAGGAATACACCCTGGATAGGTCGCCAGTCCATCCACACATACACACCATTCACTCACACACTCATACCTATGGGCAATTTAGACTCTCCAATCAGCCTAACCTTCACGTCTTTGGACTGTGGGAGGAAACCGGAGTACCCAGAGGAAACCCACGCGAACACGGGGAGAACATGCAAACTCCACACAGAGAGGCCCCGGCCGACCAGGATTTGAACCCAGGACCTCCTTCCTGTGAGGCAGCAGTGCACCACCGTGCCGCTGTTTAGCAGAACTGAATTGCAAAATACATAAATAGTGCTAATCAAAAGAAAATAGTTTGCATATTTTTTTAAATATTGAATGAAAATGAAGGCAGTGAATGTCATGCACAGGCTCTTGTAACTAAATGTGGTCATTATCAGTTCTTTAAGAGTCTCATCTGGCATTGACAGTTTATGCTTTTAATATACTATATACACTCACCAAGCACCTTATTAGGTGCTATTATTAGACTTATTTTTTAGACTTCTACTGCTGTAGCCTATCCACCTAGAGTTTGCACCATTCTTTGCAAACTCTAGAGACTAGTGTGCATGAAAATCCCAGGAGATCTTCAGTTTCCGAGATACTCAAACCACCCTGTCTGCCACCAACAATCATTCCATGTTCAAAGATCACATTTTTTCCTCATTTGGATGGTTGATGTGAACATTAACTGGAGCTCCTTACCTGTATCTGCATGATTCTATGGATTGCACTGCTGCCACACAATTGGCTGATTAGATAATCGCATGAATAAGTAGGTGTAATAAAGTAAAAATGTTCCTAATAAAGTGTATATTAAGGCTTTTTTATGAGGGTAGAAGGATAGGGAGTGACATGCAACAGGAGGAGTGGCAGGATGCTACGCCACAAGACACACTGGCTGGTGGTGATATGCCCATGAAAAACACATCTTTCTGCATCGACATTATTTTTAAATTATTGCCTTTTGAGCACGATTTTGACAAACATTCTTTTAATGTTGAGCGTGCACACTCACACAAGATCAAAAATCTTGACAGCCTTATGAGATTTCTGAGCTTGGTGAGAAACAAGGATTGCATTAAAGTTTATAAGAATAATATATCACAGTAATCTACTGTGTATCAGCAAAAAACTTCAAATGTTCCTTGAAGAACAAGAAAAATATGATAATATAAAGCATGATTTTCCATTTATGCTCACGATTCATCAGTTACTGCAGATATGCTGTCTTCAGTACATACTATTATCAAAGCTATACAGCTGAAATTGCTCCTGGAGATCTACCATCCTGCAGCTTTTCATTTCAACCCTAATTTGGCGCAACAGATTTGACTAATTAGCAGCTCAATAAGATATCTAGCTGTTGAGTGAGCAGTGCTTTGTTAGGGCTGGACTGAAAACCTGCAGGATGGTAGAGCTCCAGGAATCTGTCCAGAAGCATTACCAGATGATTCTACCTCAGTGTGGATCTTGCACCAGACCCTAACTGATGCTTGCTTGTCTGTAACTGTTTTGTCTTTTGTCATCTTTTTTGTGCTGTTTACTGTTAAGCTGCAAGCAGGGGGGCCGTAACGGAGGGAACATTAGGATGATTCCAAGAGCGCCCAAGAATAGGAGCCCTCAAAAATAATATAATGTTGGATTTCCTGGGATGGTGGGGCCAAAAGTGAGGTCTTTCCATGGAGCCCAAAATCCCTGGTGGTGGCCCCACTGGCAAGTTGTGTGAAACAGGTAAAACACATCTGTGTGCAGTGTACGAGTGAGGTGTAGTTACGCTCCTTTGCTGAAATAAATTACTTTTGCAGTGTCCATATTCACTTTCCTTCCACTCACTTTCCCCACATCAGGTCAAATAATTGTTCAAACAGCATTTCAACTGTGTAGTTTTAGTGTGTAAAGGGACCCCTGGATTGAACTACAAAGTTTAAATCCCCACAGGCCACGTGACAGATGCAAACTGGTCAAGCTACATTCGGTTGGTTTGCTTACCACTACAATGTATAAGTGACAACACTGAACATTGTTTGCCTCAAAGCTGGCTAAGGAAGGACACTTTCATTAGTGGGCTCTGCGGTTGGTGAAAACTGCAGATAGATTTGTGAAGCATGTTTAAATGCTGCAGCCTCCATGTGGTCCTGATTCATCAAGCACTGAAGGAGCAGTGCGAGCCCAATTGTAGTGATTAAGCACTTCTGAGAGGGCATGAGCGGCAGTTCCGATAAGGTGACAGAGGGCCGGGTGGGCGGCCTGTCTTGTTGCATGTTATTTCGAAAAATAATTGCCAAAGGACAGCGAGGTAAATCGATATCGGAGCGTTTTTAACGCGCACCGCTGGTTCGTCTGTAGCGTACAGCACGGCCAGCTACAAAGAGGAACGATCGACGCCAAGTCGCTCTCGTACATCAACCAATCACTAATCAGCATGACTTGCGCCTGAATATCACTCTTGGGTGAGACACATTTAAGTCAAGGCAGGGCTGAGGCAGGAAGCCGGCAAAAGCAGCATTTCCTGTGGTAACATGGTAATACGGGCACGTCAGACAGCTAGCGCAGGTGCAGTACAGAAAGGATAATACAGGAAAGGGAAACAGAGGGAATGATAAACAGGGGAGAATCAGCAGGTCGACGCTCCCTGGAACCCGCCGAGCCGAAAACCAGGCACGGGGAGAAATGTTGATAATGTCGTTCTGCCCAGTAAATAAGGCATTGATTTAGAGAGCAGTAATTGTGATGTGCAGACTCCATTTTCCTTCCCTGCCTGCATTGTGACAAGGGTTACAGATAGAGGAAGGCCGTCGCCCAGCTACAGTAGTGATAAGCTTTTTTGTTCACACAGGCTTGCACACACACACAAAGCCTTAAAGAGGCAGTTTTGCCACAACTGCACTGCCAGAACTTGGACATTCTCGCTGCTTCGGCTGAACTGTCTAAACATTCTGAGAATTAAAAAAAAAAAAAAGAAAAAAGTAATGAATTAAAATTTGCTTCATTTGCATGATGTTGCATAATCATTTCATAGAAAACAATATCAAGGCTTGCTAGTATAACAAGTGTCAATAGATACATGCTTTAACACAGTGTTCCTCACTCCTGAAGAGCTGCAGGGTGTGCTGGCTTCTGTTGTTACTCAGCACTTAATTGACCAATTAAAGCAGTTAATTACACGGTGAGGACCACTGTTTGAAAATAATTGGCTGCAGCTTCTCTCTTGCTATACTGGCATGGCACCACCATACTTGTGTTGCTAAAACACACAGAAACAATATAGCATTAGCTCAGGTGGTGTATCTGACAGTCTGAGGGTTGCCGGTTCAATCCCGCCCTGTGTGTATCGAAGTGTCCCTGAGCAAGACACCTAATCCCCAAATCCTCCTGACAAGCTGGTCGGTGCCTTGCATGGCAGCCAATCGCCGTCGGTGTGTGAGTGTATGTATGAATGGGTGAATGAGAAGCATCAATTGTACAGCGCTTTGGATAAGGCGCTATATAAATGCCAACCATTTACCACTAACATTTTACCTCCTGTATGTCCTCAGCGGCCCAGCCCTCCTCCGAAAGCCCACCGGCCCCCCGGCCCCCCGGCCCACGCCCCGTGCTCCGTGTCAGCGTTTACGGGTCTCGGCGGCGATCGATAAATCATCAAACTCTTCATTTGCTGCAGCAAATCTCGGCAGGTGCGCCGGGCCAGCTGAGCGCATGGCAGCCCGCCGCGTCTCACGCCAACGGCGACCGTGACCGCGCCCTCGACCGCTCCTGGGACGGCGAGACACAGGCCTCGTTTGCTGTATTAATATTTCAAACTCTGTTCAAACAAGCCCGGCTGCTGTTAATTTAAAAAGCGGCATGAACGACCAGACACGGAAAGCACGTCTCTTTCCCTCAGCGAGTGAACTCCAGCTGCGCCCCGCGTGAGTTTTATTTGCCTTTTTCCCGCTCTTATCACCGCGCACCGGCATTAAGAACAATACCGAATCGAAGAGTAAAACAGAGGAATGATGAGAACCGACTAGGTGAGATTTACTGCAGCGATAACTCACAGTGAATTACAACCGCCCCCTACAGTATAGCGCTCTCAAACCTCAAATCTGTTCAACAGCTCTTAAAATACAGATAGACAGACAGTCACATAAATCTCCGTTCCT
Source organism: Conger conger (assembly GCF_963514075.1). Taxonomy (NCBI): domain Eukaryota; kingdom Metazoa; phylum Chordata; class Actinopteri; order Anguilliformes; family Congridae; genus Conger; species Conger conger. The sequence continues at coordinate 36,706,760 of NC_083765.1, read as the reverse complement.
GCTTCCTTAAAACACCCTGTTATTTTAATAAGTCAATTCAGGTCAAGTGTCACTGCCCATAAATCTGAAAGCTGTCACATAGAATCCTGATTTAGAGATATTACATATTATTTACAGTAAGTCCTGGAGGGCCCACTGTTTCTGCTGGTTTTTGGTGTCTGCTCAACACTTCAGTTTTGCATGTAAGTCACTGAACGGATAGAGCTCCACAACCCTGCTTTCCCAGGCCTACCTGGCTGCTGATAGAAAGGAGATTAGATAAACCGGCAGACACCATGGTCCAAAAACTTTTGAAAATGTTTTATTTAGTTACATATTCATAAGCTCACAGATGACGGCTGAAGACAGCTGTGCCTAAATGACAACTTTGACTTTGGACGAGTGTAACAATGGTGGTTATGTACACAGTAATTAGTTCACCGCGTCAGGTTAACCCGCACTCCAGAAACAATGTCTCTACCCCTGTCAACAACTGTCAATAGATACATGCTTTAACACAGTGGTCCTCACTCCTGGACCTGAAGAGCTGCAGGGTGTGCTGGCTTATGTTGTTACTCAGCACTTAATTGACCAATTAAAGCAGTTAATTACACGGTGAGGACCTGTCTGAGAATAACTGGCTGCAGCTTGCTATACTGGCATGGCACCGCTGCTAAACCATACATAAACAGTATAGCAGTAAGGATAGCACAAAACTGCCACTCACTAGCATTGTACCTCTGTCCTTTGAAACCACCCCCACCCACCAACTTTGACTTCAGACGAGTATAACAATGAACCGGTGGTTATGTACACAGATAATTAGCTCACTGCCTCAGGTTACCCCACACTCCAGAAACAATGTTCTCTATCCCTGAGCTAAATCATCCAGGGGTTATTTCACAAAGCAGGATTCCCGTTTCAGCGTGATAACTGTGCGGAGTAAAACCTGGAACAGCTATTTTTACTCAATCCATGCTGTAGATTTGGGAGGGTTCTGGGCTTTATACTCAGCTAACACGGTAATCCCGCTCGGTGAACCACCCCTCAGGACACCGGTGAGGCTGGAGCTGACTCACACAGGCCCTGCTGAGAGGAAGCTGCAGGAAAGAGAAAATGGCGGCTGATTCAGGTTCAGCCCTGTGCTGTCTGGGCATCAAGGGTCCTTGTCAGTTTACTTGACCTGTGAACCCTCCACACAGACGAGTCATTACACCTCCTGGCAGGCCAGGGGACCTGGAGTAATGTGTCCTCTGGGTGGCTTATGTGCAATATTGTGTTTGTGTGTGCGTGTGTGTGTATGTGTGTGTGTGTGTGTGAGAGAGGGAGAGAGAGAGAGAGAGAGAGAGAGACAATATTACAAATACGTGGGCTTCTTCCGAAAAATATGGTAAACATATTTCACAGCACTGTATTTTCAAAAAGACATTACAATATAGTCTTGCAACACCTTGATAGTGTATTTCATTTCAATACACCTTCAGTATATTTCCATTTCTGTAAGGGAAGAGTGAGTGAGTGGGAGAGATGGAGAGAGAGGGAGGGGGAGAGATGGAGAGAGAGGGAGGGGGAAAGGGAGAGAGAGGGAGGGGGAGAGGGAGAAATGGAGTAAAGCAAAAGGAGAATGCTCTGTTTGTTCGTTAGAAGTGTGTATCTGCAGCTTAAAATAAATGTATTAAACCACCTCTAGCTGAAGGCGGGAAAACAACCTACTGGGATCACTTTGCTACCATCCTGCAAGACTGATCTGACGCTCCAGGAAAATGTGGCTGAAGGTTTTTTTTTAATCGCCCTAAACACACGTCTGCAGAGAACTGTAAAAGCAACGTGTGTGGAAGGAGAGCTCTGGGTTTTAGGCGCGTCTCATTATTCTGATTAACACATGTATCGCTTAAACCACTAACAAAACCTGGCAAGTTTTTGTTCCATAGGTTTTTATCTCCTTAGAAACCATCTCGCCCCCCTTTTTACCTTAATAACCCTTTTAAGAGGCTGTTATGGGACGCGGAGTTGAGTTCAGTTCTGCCGAGCGGTGGAAACGTTCCAGTGAAACAACGAGGGGAGAGAGAGCAAACGGAGGGGCTCTGAACGGGCTGAGAGGGGGAGGCACTGAGGGATTGTGGGGGAGGGGGGGTTTTGGGAGGCGGAGGGGAAGGTGATGGAGAGATTAGTTTGTCTCCCCTCTCTGAGTGGGAGTAGATAACCTGCGCTCGATGATGCCTGAATGCGGAGGGGATATGAGGGAGAATATGTAACATCGCCGGTGGTGTGGCGGCGTAGCGGTTAGCACTGCTGCCTCCTGAGGAGGTGGTTCTGGGTTTGAGGAGGTGGTTCTGGGTTTGAGGAGGTGGTTCTGGGTTTGAGTCCCGGCCAGACAGATCCTCTCTGTGTGGGTTTCCCCCGGGCATTCCGGTTTCCTCCCACAGTCCAAATACATGCAGGCTCCAGGGCTCGTGTGCAAAAGAGATGTCAGGCTCAGTGTGGCTGTCCTGGTTCAACAAAACACATTAATGAGCATGTACGCTGTAGTCGTGTCACTGAGCAGAAACAGAATGACACTGTCGAACGGACCCATAAAGAAGCTCAGTGAGAGAGTCAGAGAGCACAGGAACACACGCCACCAATGAGGAGAGGAGAGGACAGGAGAGGAAGAGAATATAACTGGGTCAGAGAGGTGTGGGAAACAGTCAGGAGCCTGGGTTTCTGTGTGTGCATGTGTGTGTGCGCGTGTGTCTGTATATGTGTGTGTGTGTGTGTGTGTGTGCGCGTGTGCCTGTATATGTGTGTGTGTGTGCGCGTGTGCCTGTATATATGTGTGTGTGTGTGTGTGTGTGTGTCTGTATGTGTGTGTGTGTGTGTGTGTGTGCGTGTGTCTGTATGTGTGTGTGTGCGCGTGTGCCTGTATGTGTGTGCGCGTGTGTCTGTATATGTGTGTGTGTGTGTGTGCGCGTGTGTCTGTATATGTGTGTGTGTGTGCGCGTGTGCCTGTATATGTGTGTGTGTGTGTCTGTATATGTGTGTGTGTGTGTGTGTGTGTGCGCGTGTGTCTGTATATGTGTGTGTGTGTGTGTGCGCGTGTGCCTGTATATGTGTGTGTGTGTGTGCCTGTATATGTGTGTGTGTGTGTCTGTATATGTGTGTGTGTGTGTGTGTGTGTCTGTATATGTGTGTGTGTGTGTGTGTGTGTGTGTCTGTATATGTGTGTGTGTGTGTGTGCGCGTGTGCCTGTATATGTGTGTGTGTGTGTGTGTGTG
>NC_083765.1:36676027-36698527 GCF_963514075.1 Conger conger | reverse complement strand
GACAGGAAGGTGAGAGTAATGCAAATAACCACACATTACAACAGTGGTATGCAGAAGAGCATCTCTGAACACACAACGCATCATAACTGTAAGTGAATAGGCTACAGCAGGAGAAAACTAAACTAAACTAAAATAAGTCTAATAAAAACCTAATAAAGTGCTCACTGAGTGTATATACAGAGAAAATGGCAGAAGCTGAGTCTCACAGGATATCTTTGCACAAGCATTGCACAAGCATTGCACACCCAGCTATGTAAAAAAGACGCAACCCCTCACAGCACCACTAGGGGATGATGTCCCCATAACAGACCTGCTTTATTACAGGCTTATGAGCACCTGGGCATCTGTGCGCCTCAATTTTTCACATGGGATGTGTCTGGGCAGCAGGACTCTATATCCATGCTGGGTGGGTGCGATCAAGATGGATATTTTTATTTCAGCCTCAATCATGACACCTGAGGTGGAATGATTGCACACACACACACACACACACACACACACACACACACACCACTCACCACACACACACACACACACGCACACACCACACACATGCAAACACACACGCACACACACACACCACTCACCACACACACACACGCACACGCACACACCACACACACACACACACCACTCACCACACACACACACACACACGCACACACCACACACATGCAAACACACACGCACACACACACACCACTCACCACACACACACACGCACACGCACACACCACACACACACACACCCAAATATCATGTGACAAATTTTTATATCCGCCTCAGTCATGACTCACTGAATGAAGTGGAATGACTACACACATTATGCAGAAACCCACAGAAACCGCTCTACTTATCATCAGGGACAAAAACGTACTCTCTTTTATCAATTCATTACTATTGAGTGACATAACACCAAATGTCACCAAAAAAGAAAACCTTATACCTGTGCTTTGCTGTTCTTCAGGGTCCTTTGACAAATTTGGCAAAAACAGCAGCACTGACTCATACTCTCTCTCTCTCTCTCTCTCTCTCTCTCTCTCACTCACTCACTCTCTCTCTCTCTCTTAAACAAAGGGCATTCCACCTTTTCTCCCATCTACTGCCAAAGGGGGCGGAGCCCATTGAGGGAACCTTCATTGATGGAAAGGCGTTAACCTGATTGGAGATGGTGCTTCACTGCTGTTGTGGCACCTTCTCTTCCACTTCAAATCAGGGCCTCGCTATTCATGTCTGCAAGGCTGAAATTATGAAATGATTTGTTTCTCTCAGGCTGAAATTATGAAACTATTTGTTTCTGTAAGGCTGAAATGATCAAACTATTTGTTTCTGTAAGGCAGAAATTATGAAACTATTTGTTTCTGTCAGGCTGAAATTATGAAATTATTTGTTTCTGTCAGGCTGAAATTATGAAACTATTTGTTTCTGTAAGGCTGAAATAATTAAACCTCATCAGTGAGCTGGTCAGCACCAGGTGGCACATCCTTAGCCCCCACCTTCTCGGCACCCATACTGTGCAGGAACGCTCGAGAGAAAAACCCACGCAATGTCCCCCCAAAAGCTATCTTCCTGAACCCCCCTTAATCACCCCCTCCACTCATATTTCTTTCAAGGTTGGGTCACTGAAATAGTGTGTATGTCATAAGATGTTTCATGACAATCCAAGATTAGAACATATTCATGTTTAGTGTCATTCTGATTGTTTCAGAGTGACTAGTGCAATGGTCTAATTTCCACAGCAGTATACCTAGGGCGTGACACCTCCTGCCCTGTTCACAGGAGGGTGTGTGGTAAGGTAGCCCCAAACCACAAAGTATGATTTTTGGATTACTTCTACTTTTACAACTCTCTGTTTTGGGCTCATAAGCAGGGGAAACCAAGTGTCTGGGAGCTTCTGCAGCCAGACCCCCGTGCCCATAGAGTGTGTAGTTTCTGTTCCCAGGTATGACTTCGAGACTTTAATACTTTCTTATAGCAAATTGTTAATACTTTCATGTATTGTTTAATTGTAATATAATTGGCTAGTAACATGCCTGGAAAATAAATGATAAAAACTTGACGTGCATGGTTTCACTTACTGAACACTCACTGTTATACAGGTAATGCATGGATACCCTTGCTGAGCTGGTCTATGGAGGATGCACTTTTAAGCTTATTGTATCACGGAGTATAGCACACATTGACCTTTGCCGTTAAATCAATCCCCTCCCCATGGCAGTTCATTTATATTGAGTTATCAGATCTACCTAAAGGAGTAGCTATTCCCACAACCCCTGAAATGACGCATATCTAGCCAGCTCATGAGTCACGCACATAACAGCTGATGTGACATGTGGTGGGACCAGCAGATAACTGTTCAAGAAGCCTGTTATGGTATAGGATTCCTTAGTAATCAAGTCAAAATTATAAATGACAAATCTATCAAAGTTAGATATAACTAAACTCAAAAATAAAGTTAAATTCTTAAATTGGAGTCAGGTAGAGTGAAACATAGTAAAATATTATCAAAATGCAAATACACTATTTGAGAGGTTCTGGGTCAGCACGTACCAGATTAAAGCAGAAGCCAGAGTGTCACCACTGTCTTTGTCACTTGATATATTTATTAGCTGATCCAGTCTCCCCACTGAATAGTCCAAAACATTTAATAACCTCTTCCTAACAGCGCCTGAAGGACAAAGATGCAGATACCTTTGTCATTGGGTTGGTAGGGGGGGCTTACATGACTGATGCCCCCGGCTACAAGCCATGCGACCCATTAGGCAATTATGTCAGCGGCAAGCAGCTGTGCAGACGCTCAACGAAACGGTTCTTCGAATGTGTGGGCTGCTTCACTGTCACAGGGGAGAAAATTGTCAAATGACAGGCATTTTCATTTTAAGGCTTCTGCTGTTTTCGCAAGGAAGTTGAGAATTTCAAATTGAAAGAAGCCAAAGCGAGTTAAATAACTGGCCGTTGATGTTCTTTTCTGCCGGAAAAGATATGTAAGCTGGTTACCCTGGTTGGGTGAATGTGGCCTCTTTGATTTTGAGTACCTGTGAGAATGGGGGGGGGGGGATGATGTATGCAGCTGCTTTCTGGGGGTCTAGTGGAAAAGCCAAGAGAGAGCAAAACTGGGCAAGAGGATGGGCCCTGGCAAGAATAAAATACAATACCAGGGTCAGTGAATGCATGTGTGAGACAGAGTAAGAGTGTGTGTGTATGTGTGGGTTTGTGTCTGTGTGTTTGTGTAAGAGTATAGTATGTGTAGCATGCAGGTACGTCCATCCCTTTTTCATTTCCGCAGCTCAAGGAAAAAGTTGTATTTCACTGAATTTTAAGGGGCTCTGCTTCCTTTGTGATTTATTAGATCGCAAAAACAGGAACAAGCACAGAGAGATAGGGGTATAGTTCAAAACGACACCAGCGTACGCACCCCGCACTAACACCCAGGTCCCCACAATAATGAGATTGTCTGGAAGTTGGCTCGAGTGTGATTTCAGTGGGAACATTCTTGGTGGATTGCAGTCGTTTCTAACAGAATTAACGTTACAGTTCTGACGTTCTGCCCGTTGCCATAGTGACCACCCGGCGGGAACATTCCGGCCAAGATTTGTGTGTAAAATAACAGGATTAAAGACACTTCCTCAAGTCATGCTTGGTTACAACGCTCTTCTCTTTCCCTTGGAGAAGAATGTATGACTACCTTGCCTGTGAAAAGTCACAGAAACCTTCATCTGTAAAACGTATACTGCCGATATATATGCCCGGGCTGTAGCGTAGTGGTTAAGGCACATGACTGGCACCCGCAAGGCCGGTGGTTTGATCCCCGGTGTAGCCACAATAAGATCCGCACAGCCGTTGGGCACTTGAGCAAGGCCCTTATCCCTGCACTGCTCCAGGGGAAGATTGTCTCTGGCTTAGTCTAATCAACTGTAAGTCTCTCAGGATAAGAGCATCTGCCAAATACAATTAATGTAATATATACACTTATATAATGGAGGGAGTGAGGTCGGAATCCCAACATTGCAAAAATTGCACAGCTGACATTTTTCCACAGTGATAATTTAATGAATACTCTTTATAAACACACAAAATGGATCTTTAGGCAGAAGGCCCAGTACATAATACAACCCACTAGGTTGTGTATTTATTATTTATTGCACAATGTGCTGACATAAATGTAACATTGTGTTAGTATTTGGCCAGCTTCCTTATTCAGTTACTTGCCATTCAGCAAATGATGGTGATCTTTGAAAGGCTACTTTTTAAAGTAGTTTTATAGCCAGATACTTTATGTGAAGCTTGGGGTCAATCCCATATCAATTCAATCATTTCAGAAAATGATCGAAAATTTAATTAACTCAATTTTGCATTCATGATTTAAATTTTAGATAATTCCTGTGTAACGACCTGCATTGAAACTGTGACGTACCGTTCAGAGGACCCAAATGCAGACCAGGGAGTATGCAAAAACATTTTCTTTATTCAGTCCAATGTCGATGAAAGCAGAAGAATAATGTCAAAAAAACAAAAAAACAGATGTGCAGATTGCACAGAGTTAGGAGACATAGTGATAGCGGGAGGCAGGTGCAAACACTTTGCCGAATCAAGGCAAGTAATTAGTGATAGAATAGAGAGGCGGAGTTACAGAGCAGAATCGAAACAGGAGATAACGTTTGTATGTTAGTGACGTGATTAAATCTAAATTACCCAAAAATAGTGACTGTTAATTAATTAGTTAGACAGTTAGTGTGTTAATATAATTAGTACTGTACAATATCTATGTTAGTTGTTATTAGTAAGTTAGTGCTATCAACAACATGAACTAGCGAAAAGCAGGAAGTAAGAAAACGTGAGGCTGAGTAAGGAATCACTGAAACCCGGAAATTTCTGAAGCCCCCCCGAATAGTCCCGCACACAGACACAGAAACATCCTGACACAGACATAACAGGGGATGACAAAAGCAATGAACTGTAATGGATGATTAAACAGAATACCAGATATGAAAAATAACAAATTACAAGAAATAGCCAAATAAACTAACAGACAAACTCAGGAACATAACATAAACGTGATTAACTGAAATGACCCCAACCACACTCTGCAATAAAAACAATCTTGAAAAAAAAACCCCCCAAAAAACTGGACCATCTGGCAAGCAGATTCAGATTCCTGACACACACGTCATTACCAGCCTTCAGAAAATATGGATTCAAAGAAAAAAAAGAAAAGAAATAAAGACCCATTCCTTCTTAGCACTCAATGAATAAAAAAAGGTCAATAGCATTTATATATAATCTTTTTCAGGGAAGTGAAAGTGTTTCATCGTCGGGGGTGGAACACGTGACTCATCTCCGACGCCGTCCCCCCCGCGCCCCCACCCGACTTATTTAACGGAGGAACAGAACACCTTCCCGCTCATCAACCGGGTTGAACAGACAGGGAATCGCTCCAGCGGCACCAGCTGAAAGCGGTTCCGCATCTCCCGCGCGTTTGGCCTCCAGCCGGCAGAACTCTTTCGGGAAAGGGGCTCGTCTGGGATGGCGACTCTTCCTGAACCCTGCCTCCGCTGCTGAGCCGCCTCGGCTCCCAGCAGCCGTGCTGCCGTTCCCGGAGATTTACATCGCATTACGTTCATTTAGCAGCCGCTCTTATCCGCAGCCACTTACCGCGTAGGAGAACATAAGTGCATCCACCTGAGTTATTTGAGTGGTGGTGTGCCAGGAAGTGTTCCCACACTGTAAGAGCAGCGTCGCTAAAGCGCAAAATGTAGGTTAACTATGCCAACGCGGTGCCACGCTACAAATCATAAATATATACAGAGAAACATCCAGCGCTATAAAAAGCCTGAATTAATTACATTTGATCGGAGTGCTAGGAGGTGGGGATGGGAGAAGAGCCGTGTTTTTTTTCTCTTCAGTCAGCGCTGGAAATTTGACAGCGATTTTCTCTGTCCTGACCATCGTGGGAAGTTATTTCTAGCACTGGAGACATACTGGCTGATTATTATCAGTCCTAGAAGAACCATCAGAGGACCAGTGTGCTTTCAAAATGGCAGGTTCAACTCAACTCAAACGTCATCCTGATCGTCATCATAAGGTCAACTTTTAGGTCAGGAAATGAGAGACCGCTGTCACCTTACCTGTAGCAGAACCTTCCAGAACCTCCCCCGCGTATCGCGTCTCGCTGAAGATGGGACGGTTATCGTTCTGATCGATCACCGACACGTCCAGTTGGACTGGCCCCTCCACGGTCTTTCCGGAAGGGTCTGTGGTGGACACTTGCAGCTGTGAATGGGGCACAAAAGGAGAGGGAGAGGTAAGAGGCTATAGGTTTAGTGGTCACGGTAAGGCCATGTTCAGCTGATCCTAAATGTGAAACAGCTTTTGAGAAATTCAAAAACATGGTCAAAAACCAGTCAGGTGGCACCACAAAAGACATTCTCACACTCACACTCACACTCACACTCACACTCACACTCACACTCACACTCTCACTCTCTCTCTCTCTCTCTCTCTCTCTCTCTCACACACACACACACACACACACTGTCTTATATGGATGGTGAGTTCTCCTCCGGGGATGCACAATCATTACTGAGTCTGTGCCTTCAGTTAACATCAGCTGTGTGCAATTTCACACCTCACACACAAGGCTGGAGAGCAGAACCAGTGAGGATTACAGGTGAGGATTGCATGTGGATAGGAAGGAGGATAGGACAAGGAGATTATAAAAAGAATCAAAATGACCAGCACTCATTTATTTCTTCTATTAGTGGTAAAAGAATAAAAACTAAACACACATGCTACAATAAGCAAGGCCTTTGCTACAATCAGCCTCAGTAGTGTGTGCCTATAGGGATGGCCTAATTACAGTATTGAGAAAGGCCTTTGCTACAATCGGCCTCAGCTGTGTGTGTCTGTAGGTACTGCCCAACCTCTCCCATGGACCACAACCTAAAACTAATTACTACAAAACCTAGACTAAAAGACTAAAATCAAAATATGAAAAAACATTCAAAAGAATCAAAAACAGAAAAACTGCAAACAAAACATGGCAAAAACCACTCAGCTGACACTATAAAAACACACCAGTCTAAAAAACCACCTTCAAAACTGACTCCACAAAGTCTCTCCAAAAATCTGTTCTGACTGCAGAAACTTCCACCCTTTTTCTTTTTGTGCAGCTGAACAAGATTGATCGGCAATTAACAAAGGACAACTGATAGGCAATTAACTGGCTGCACTTGAAGGAGCCAGCCACATGCATGCAGCGGGACATAACAGTATGGCCTAATGACGGCAAAGCTACTATCTGTAAAGTCTGTGAAAGCCTGACTAGCTCCGGCAATTAGCAGAAGGTAGCAGTACGAGCACCTCCAGGGTGACATTTCCAAAACAGAGAACCACCCACATATCTGCACATCCCACTACATAAATGTTTAAAGCCCTGTACGTGCGTGGGGAACTGTACAACACTTACAAAAATGTCCTTCTATCACAGCTCGTATCCAAATTACTGTCCGAAAGGTTTTTTTTTTTCTCACGGTGAAATTTCCATGACAAACAAAGGACAGAGACTGCACTGCTAAAATGTCTGGTAGGCCAGCCTTGGGCGTACACTGACTGGGGACACGATGCAGGGAAACAGTGCTGCAGGGTGTGAAATGAAACGTGGCGGCAACTTCTATATCTATGTGCCCGCACCTGCAATCTCCATCTCCCTCCAGCCCACAGGCAGCAAGGTACTTAGAGAGGAGATCGGTAAAGTAAACTACCTTATTTTCTCCTAAATGAGGCTGAGATAGCGTACAGACTCCTGAAAATAAAGAAATAAATACATTTCAACCAATTTAAACACCAGCAGTGGTGCATTATGGGTGAAATTATATCACCCACGGTCAGCAATTATTTGGAGGCATTGTGAGGGTGGGCTGAGCCGGTGGCTTGTTTTCAGGGAGTAGTTCCAGAGCGTAACTGTCTTCTGAGACACATTGACCGACAAATTACCCCCATACAACAGCAATAAAAGGGTCGCAGTGCAATTTAAACCACCCTCCCTACACAGCACTCCCCTAACCTGACGGCAAGCTACTTTCTTACTACAGCATTTACTTAATAGAGTTTTTCTCAATGACTAAAATGGGCTTTACACTGGTTTCAGTCACTTACGTCAGCTGTAGTTTTCTATATAACTCTATTTATTTTTTTGACCTATTTTATCGATTTAATTTTTTATATCATTTGGTTATTTACTTTATTTTAAATGTTATGTCTGGGATGTCTTAAAGATCCTATATTCTTCTTCTTCCTATTATTATTAATATTATTAATATTATTATTATTAATATTATTTGTTGTTGTTGTTGAACAACTAATGATACTAATAACAATAGTAATAATAATAAATGTATATAAATAATAATATCTAAATATCTAATAATATCATAAATAATATCATATCATAAACCCAGCCTGATATACTGTCACTCCATCAGCCACAGTCACCGTGCCCTGCCTCCTTCCCCCGTCTCTCTCGGCACCTGCCAGCCTTTGTCTGTGCGTCTCCTTATTCAAGACGTCTTTGTCTCGTCTTCCCAGTGACTCCCGAGAGCTCCAGCATGCAGCCGGTGTGGGGAGCGTTATCAGGGCCGCGTGGAGCGGAGCCACCTGCCCGCACCTGCCTCACAGCTCAGCCCCTCTGAGCCCCCCCCAGCACTCCCGCTCAGCTGAGGGGCACCGTGGAGGAACGCCGCCAGGAACCTGGGAGTGGTGGGGTGAACAAACGAAAGAGCCTTCCTGGACTGCACAGACCAAAACAACCCGGCCGGAGGAGAGAAGCCCGGGACTCTAACAGCGCCTAACGTCGACCTCGCAAAGTGCCGCCGTCTCCACAGCAACCGGCCTGCGGCCTCACGGAGGCTCTGAACTTTGAGAAAAGTGAAAAGTCTGTCCACGGGGAGGTGTGATTCTCACCACTAGGGGGCAGTGCACGTCTCCAGTGGGTCTCCCGCATATTGCTGTGAGCTGAGACGCTCGCTCCTCAGATACTCAGTCCACGGCTCCCTGCCTTCTGTACCCCTCAATCTGCTTCTGCAGGTGCCGATTATCGGACAAACAAGCCAGGGGATTGGAGCGGGCGGGGCTACTCACAACAGCCCTGATTTAGCAGCCATTGGAGGATAGATAGCCAAACCCCACACACACACTTACACAGAAGAAGTACATTCAATTTAGCGTTCAGTAGCTAAGGTGCATTACCTCCTAACATGTCCGTCTTCAACAAGAGGATAGGACCATGAATTTCTTTGATCGCAATATCACGGTGCTTAGCTCTGCTTTCAACAACTTAGGGTCATGTCAGGTAATAGCATTTTTTTTTAGGATTCCTTGGGACTGAAAGGTTGTTTTTATATTCTCTTTCATTTATCTCTTTTGTGATTTAGCTCATTGCATTTTTATGTCTTTAGGTTTGGTGTTGTTAAGGCAGTTAACCTAACCTTGGATTTGAAATGTTTTATCTTTGTCTTGCCATGTTAGCGTGCAATACCACTCATATTGAGGATTCAGAGCAACTAGGGCGTTGAATATTGAAACTGCTGCTTTCAGGAAGGACATTTTTTTACTGACACAGACTTATTTCCACCCATCTCTGAATGCCCTGTGATGTGAAAAATGAAACTAACTGATTTCATATTAATACCACGCTTAACGTGATTTGATCTTCCTCGCAATTAAACTTTGATGCTCTTGTTAATCATGAAGAAATCCATTCTGGTGGAGGCTCAAGGCTATCAAAAGTCAAAAGCTGCAATGGAACTAAATGTTAAACACCACGTTTATAAGTGTTTTACATCTACTCGGATTACCGCCAAAGCCAGAACATAAACGGGCGTCGAATAAAGAGAAACAAATCTATATCCCGTAAACGCACACCGCGTCGAGTTTATCATCTTCGCCGTAGCCCCCCGTCGCCGTAACACCCGAGCAAAATAGGAACGCCTCGCCCCGTTCCGAAGCACATAAAAAGGCGTGTGTAACGGAGAGGGAAGCTTCGCGAGGTGACGGCAGGATGGCGGGTGCTTCGTGTGAGACTCCAGTTGAGACCGAGGAGGACAGAACTGCAGTAGCACACTTCAAAGAGGCCTCCTCTCACACCCCCCCCCCCCCCCCCAACCCCCTCCACATCTCCCCCCCACGCCACAGAGCAAACCTTTGATCTCAGCCTCTCACAACTCCAGCCAGAGCGTCTCCACAGAAGGCTCTCGCTCTTCCCCACATATTACCTGTTGAGTGTTTACGGTCTCGTCAAGAGCACTTACTCACGGCCTAATGTCCTCGGAATATGCAATTAAGCTCATTTGCCCTCCCGCTAATCCCTGAGAATGCACGGCTGAATGCACTTACTCGCACGCTAATCCTCCAGAATGTACAGTAACGCGCATTTCCAGGCATTCCTCCCTCAGAGTGCACTCATTGCACCTACTCGTTCACTAATCCTCTGGAAAGTGCAATCAAGTGTGCTTACTCACAGGTTATTCCCTAAGAATGGAGAGTTGGAGTGCATTTAGTGACAATCAGGCACGCTTACCCACGCTCTAATCTGTCGGAATATAATTTAAAAGGTGCTTACTCGCGTACTAAACCCTCAGTCAGTACAGTCAAGGGCAATTAATCTCATGCAAGCGCACCACTGATATTAGAGACAAGTACACTCAATCGCACACTATTCCAGGAGAATATACTACATACACAATCCATTGAACCTGCTCTCACAGCGCTTACTGAGCTACATCAACAGATGCAGGTTTGTTGTCAGATGCAAGCCTCTCAGTATTTCAGTGTCAGGGCATAATTTATTATCCATTGAAGTCCTCGCTAAGGGACAATTTCACGTTCACCAGCTTTCACTGACATATTTTTTAATTGAAGTGGGCACCTTCTGTGAGAAGCATACTCTGGATAATATTTTTGCACTCAATGCGCAACAATGTGCGAGCCACACACACACACACCCACACCTATGCACGTGCGCACACACACACGCAGACAGACCCACGCAAACATACACACACACAAACACACACACATAGACCCATACACACACCCATGCAGGCACATGCATAAACACACACACATACACACAGATCCATACACACACACCTATACTTGTGCATACATATACACACACACCTACACTTGTGCATACACACACACAGAGCCCCACACACACACACACACACACACATGGACCCATACACACACACATACACACACACAGAGCCCCACACACACATGCACACACACCCACACACCTACACACACTCTGTCAGTCCTCCTGTCTGTTCCACTCTCCCCCGTGTCCCTGTTTTGCTGCTCGTCACAACGTGAATTATGGGCCAGATTGGGAAGAAAGAAAACAAGCTTTATACAACCAGACCACGTTTGCCTGCAGCCCCTGGCACAAGCATCTATTATTCATGAACACATTATATATTATTTATTCCAACTCCGGGTATCAAAAGCAATGCATCGCTTCAAATTTCTTTAACATGTAATCATAACTACTACATACTGTACAACATTAATTATCCATTTCGCAGCGTTTCCATATTGGACCTTAGTGAACAATGTGGACAGTTATGAAACATGACAAAAACTTGTTGGTGTACACAAAACTTTCCTGCAATAATAGATTTGATAGATCTGATAGATTTGAATTTTAGCACTTTTTTACAGCTGATAATGGAAGATAATATTTATCAATCCAGTCGAATGCTAGTAGCCCCAAAGACGTTTAGGGTTAGAAATTCTGTTACCTTAATGTTCAGGAAAAATGATCAGAGACATGATCAGTGGGTTCATTTTAATGTATGCTGTGTAGCTTTTGTAATTTTACATTAATCGCTGTAAAATGAAAAGTACTTGCCCCTTCCTGATTTCCTCTATTATTACATTACACGAATGGCATTTGGCAGATGCTCTTATCCAGAGCGACGTACAACAACAAGTGCAAAGTGCATACCCATAACCACGGATAAGTGCGCTGAAAGACCCTAGTGGGGAAATATTGCATATCTGTCACATCATCTTCAGATAAAATGTAAGATTTAAGAATTTAACATTTTGTGTAAAGATGTAAAACCATTTAGTGTGACAAATATCCAATAATAGAGGAAATCCGGGAGGGGGCCAAATACATTTTCATGGCACAGTGCACACATAAGCGCACAAACTCTTGTAATAGGATCCTAACAGTAAAGCCTTTGCGCTCTGTAAGAAGACTATTTACTTCTACGATTCCATGATTTTATGATTTATGAGTGTTGAAGATGAATGTTTCTCTGATGTGCGCTGCTGCTAGATCAAAGCATGAATGGTTTGGCAGCTCCACGCATATCCCCGCACTAGCCCTGCCTACTCAACATTACCCAGCATGCTCCTGTGTTCATCATCCCATACGATGTTACCCGACATGCCCCCACCATTAAAATTCCTCACCGCCGACACGTACTCTCGAGTTCAGCACTTCTTGCACTACATTACCCAGCATGCCCCAGTTATCGGCCAGGCGTGTGCACATTGTCCAATAGCTAATCGATCAGAAACACAGATAAAAGTTTGCACTGTGAGCAAGTGAATAATGGTCACACTGGACTCGTGGGCGAAAAGGCGAGGGAGTAAGGTTCTGACAGGGTGACAGGAAGTGACAACACGCACACCTGTGCCCCCCTCGCCAGATAGATTCAAACAGACTACCGGCCAAGGTCACAGCCTCCACCCTGGAGACTTTGTGTCAGGATCAAAAAGATCGACCCCAGAACACCAGCAGGGGGCTGAGCCACCCTCCCACACATTAACCACGCTCAAAGATATGGGCAAGCACAATGATCAAATACTATCAGTCATATTTCATTGAAAGGATTTCTACACATGCACACACACACACACAATGACAAATGCATATCACTGGACAAGCAGACAACACAAATACCCTATTTAACAGAATAAAGTGTTGATTCTCATTTGGGTAACATCTGATAATTGATGCTCTTAAATATGCATGCTGTCCCTGGGGTGAGAATCAAACACAAGGCACAGGATGTGAGGTAGCAGCCCCAGCCTTCCAGGACAGCTGAGGCTAGGCTAGCCTGGCTCCATTCAGATTCTATTACGCATCTGCTCTGTTGTTTTTCCAACTGTTATTCCGCACAAATAAAAAAGCCTCGTTTCACAAGCGACACACGTCGGGGCAATCACAGCAGCCTCGGAGAAGGCAGAGAAAAGGTCCGACTTTGGGTCCCGTCGGTTACAAACAGAGCCCTCTTCATGTTTCCCTTGTTATGAAAATGAGGGGGTAGCAATTTTGGCGGCGCATCAATGGGAACATTTTCTCAAGTTGAAAATTGGTAAGTGTGTAATAGGAGCGAGTGATTTAATTTGGGGGGAAAATGACTTATTAAATGCTGAGCGGGGAGAAAATTACACACAGCACACATCGCTGCCTGTCACAGCACAAATTAGCATCCAGCCTCGTTTACACCGTGTTTATTAGAGGGTCGGGAAGCAACTTTGCCAGTTATTAAAAATTACTCAGGACTCCTTTCCTTTCTCAACAGGGGAAAATACGCAGAGGGAATAGCACCAGCTGCAACATAGCAGTCTACATCAGTAATGCAGTGTGTTTGGTCCAAACCTGGGTCGAGTACATCATTGTTTTAAATTCAAGTACTTTTCTGTGCTTGATTGATCTTCCCTGGTACAATTTGACCTGAAGTCAGTCTTTGCACTTTTTGAGAGCATTTCATAGATTCCAATACACCAGACAAGCTCAGTAAAGTGTAGAGAAGTATTTGAATACAAAACAATGACGTATTTGTCCCAAGTCTGGTTTGGCCACACTTTCAATAAAGTCATTATGTCATGTTTATGAAGGTATTATACCGTTCAGAGAGTAATTGGACAGTGGTATAATTTCTGTCCTTTTGGCTCTATAATCCAGCACATTGGATTTCAGATGAAACAATGAATATGAGAGGTTAAAGTGCAGACTGTCATCTTTATTCTGAGGATATTTACATCCATATCAGGTAATCAGTGTAGGCACAGTGCCCCTTTTTGTACATAGTCCCTCCATTTTAGGGGAGCTAAAGTAAACAGCAAAACAGTTTGCTTCTCCGCTGTTTCTGATTAGTGTGGTGTATTGAATCGCTTCCTTAGTGCTTCCAAAGCCTTCAGTATCTAGTCTTGTTTCAAAGCATTTGTTTTGTTTTGTTTTGTATTGGCATTTGTCAACATGAGGACCCTCTGTATAACCCCAGTCTCTGTATCACTGTCATTCCTCCAATGCTGAAACGCTGGCGTACTGTATGACTGTGTGTCAGCCGGTCACCAGATCAGTTTCGCTGATATACTCAGTCCTGCTGGGAGAGCTCTGAGAATCTACTGATTTCCCATGAACACTTGCAGGAGACTGACTCGTGGCACAATGCTAGCCTTAGGCAACCTTTCATGTCTGGAACACGTCCCTGTTTCCTTGAACAGGCTGTGGAAGAGAAGAGGATTTCTTTTATATCTCATCTGTGTCAAATCACAAACCCACAAGGGTTTCCTTGTAAAATAGCATGTTTTCTTCTGCTTGCTTCCACTAATGATATTCATTCCTTATGCTGGGCATCCTGTTTCGTTCTATTTCTATCTGGGATCATCAAATCTGGCCCTCAAATCCAAATCCAGCCCTGGTTTTCTTTCTGTCCAGGTAATTGACTGAACAATTGTTGCTTCTGATTGGCCAGACACCTGACTCCCAGGTAAGGGGAGGGTGTGTGAAGATCTAAGCAGTGTAAATTGCGTAAATTGTAAAATGTGGTTCCATTTTATGCCGGTTTTCTATCTATATTTTATATACTTCTGTGTTTTATAACCTGTTTGTTTGCCTGTTCATCTTGCCTTTCTGAAGTTTCTGAAACTTTATTGTGTTATCCTCTATGATTTTTAATTTATGCATGACTGATGGCTGTGCGTTTATTATGATTATAAACTAAAATAAACTAAAATAAAATTCAGCAGTTCTTAGCCCTTGAGGACCGTGATTTGACCAGCTATATATACAGCAAGCATACATGATGTGAGAATACCCTACTTGAAACAAGACAAAATTGATGGTCATTCCCCAAGATGGGATGTTTAGAATTATGAGTGTAACTGTATTAGACAAAGTATAAATTCTGTCGCTGTCCTCACAGGGACAGGGCAGAGAAAATTATTTTTGTGCGTTTCCTCTCCATGCTGCATGAAAATAAATTATCTCGTCTGATCTCTGAACATGAAAAGGTCAACAATATGAATATGAAGTCACTGCTTTCCAGCTCTCCAAAAGAAGAAGTATATTTTGGCTCTGAACTCCAGCACATATCAAACTATGAGGTTAAACTGCAGAATGTCAGCTTTGAGGGCACTTGTACATCCATAACAGATGTATTTCCCAGCAGTTTTATACGTGGGCCCTGCATTTTACAGGGGGAAAGGGCATTGGAAAAATGAGCCTAATCTGAAATTCTCAGATTTGGGGGACAGAGGAACCAAGCTCTCTGGGGGGACTCAGGGGTAACAGAAAAATAGCAGGTTTAATGAGGTAGGTCCAAAACGCAATCCAGAAACAGGCAATGGTCAAAATCCGGGCAGACAGGTACATACAGGGTAAGCAGAAGAGTGGTCAGATGACAGGCTGAATTCAAAAACAAGAAGGCAATCCACACAGATGAAGGCACAAAAAACAGAATCCAAAAACACAAAGTCATAAGCCAGGCAGAGACCAGACCAGACCAGACCAGACCAGACCAGAATACAGGGGTGAAGGCACTGGGTACAGGAGGCAAAAACTGGGGACAGGAAAATACAGGTACAGACTCAGGATACAGGGTATGACAAACTAGCGTTGAGCAAACCGGGATATATACCACAGATAACAAGAATAAACAAGAATCTGGTGTGTGAACTGGGGAACAGATAAGGAACAGGTGAAATTAATGACAAGAGACAGGAAGGAAGTACATATAAGGAGTGGGAGGCGGAAACAACAAATGGAGCACAGGTGAAACAAATGAATGAGAGTGAATGGAGCAGAAAACAGATATGGTGGTCACAGAGGGAAACAAGAGGCGAAAATGCTAGGGAGCTGCTTGAAAATCAGGAAACACAGAAGCTGACAGAAAGAAAGTAATAATATTTAGTCGTTGGTTGTAAATCTTTTGCGTTTGACGACTGCCTGAAATCTGCGACCCATAGACATCGCCAGACACTGGGTATCTTCTCTGGTGATGCTCTGCCAGGCCTGTACTGCAGCCATCTTTAGTTCCTGTGTGCTCTTGAGACACGTTGCCCTCAGTCTTGTCTTCAGCAAATGAAACATTTGTTCAATTGGATCCAAGATAAGTGTTTGACTTGGCCAGTCAAAAACATTACACTTTTTGGCCCTGAAACTCTGTGGTTGTTTTAGCAGAAGGATTGGGGTCATTGTTCTGCTACAATGTGAATCCAATGAGCGATAATACATGCACAGGCTCTGACACTACCTCCGCTGCACAGGTCAGAGGGGTGCTTTGGATCATGAGCAGTTCCCTTTTTTTTCATTTTTTCTTTGACTCTGTACTCTGGTACATGTTAATACCTGTCTCATCTGCCCATAAGACTTTGTTGCAGAACTCAGTTCTTTTCTTTTTAGCAAACTCTAACCTGTACATCATGTTTTTAAGGCTTAATAGTGGTTTGCATCTTGCAGTGAACCCTCAGGTCATGCTCTTGGTAGTCTTTGACACACCTGTGCCTACATCAAGGAGCGCTTTCTTGATCTGTTCAATCTTTCTAAATGAGTTTTGGTAATACTTTGGTTATACATTGCAGTGGTCTTCCGTGGTCTACCAGGTCATTTGTTATTGCTGAGCTCACCAGTGCATTTGATACATGGTTCCTACTTTTTAACCATGTATCAAACAGGATTGGCAGAGACACTTATTTGGCCCTCATGTTCAGAAGCAACAGCAACAGACTCAAAATGAAATGCCAAACTGCTAGAATGAACTCAAGACTGCTGGTTTTTTTTGTGTGTGAACTAATGACACAAAAACACACAGCTGGTCAAGAAACAGCTGAGCAGCCAATTGTCAAATTACTCAGACCTAATTACTTACTAATTACTTTGAGGACTGTATTTACTACATTACCATCTAAATACAGTACCCTCAAACTAAAGCTGACCATCTGCACTTTACCCTCATATCTAAATCCAATGTGGACTTTTACTGTGGCACTGTCCAAACTCTTTCAGACTGCTGTAGCAGGAGAAAGTTGGAGAAAAATGGGTTCTCGTGATTTTGTTGGTCTCAAACATTCTTGATGTTTTAGTTTTTTTTTCCCAGGGGGACAGTGATCAGGTCCAATTTACAACGTGGGGAAAGTTGTGAAGCGGAGGTAATGAAAAAAGAAGAAAGAATCGTCATAAACCTTCGCTATAACCATGTCGCTCACCACAGCTTTACTGCTGCCTTGTAAAGCGTGGCAATAACGTTCGGGGCCGGCTCCGTTCGCATTTTCCCTGCCTCCCTCCGTCCTGCTCTCTCCTCCCTCAGGAGTGTGCGCTCCGTAAAACGCCCGTCCTGCCAGCTGCAGCACTTTTCTGCGGCAGCCTTTCCATCAACGGCCAATTTAGTATAAAACAAAAATGTATGAACTGGACTGGACACCTCAGCCAATCGATCACTGAAGTCTCTTAAACCGAGGCGCTTTAGCAGTGAAATGAGCAGGAGGACACCACGGCCCTCTGGGATTCTGAGCTGCTCTGGGGCCTGTTACACCCCCCTGTGCCCCACCTGTCCTGCAGGGGGCAGTGCAGAGGGAGTACAGAGGGAGTGCAGAGGGAGTGTAGAGGGAGTGTAGAGGGAGTACAGAGGGAGTGTAGAGGGAGTACAGAGGGAGTGTAGAGGGAGTGTAGAGGGAGTACAGAGGGAGTACAGAGGGAGTGTAGAGGGAGTGTAGAGGGAGTACAGAGGGAGTGTAGAGGGAGTGTAGAGGGAGTACAGAGGGAGTGTAGAGGGAGTGTAGAGGGAGTACAGTACAAAGGGAGTACAGAGGGAGTGTAGAGGGAGTACAGAGGGAGTACAGAGGGAGTACAAAGGGAGTGTAGACGGAGTGTAGAGGGAGTGTAGAGGGAGTACAGAGGGAGTACAGAGGGAGTGCAGAGGGAGTGTAGAGGGAGTACAGAGGGAGTGTAGAGGGAGGGCAGGGGCAGTTGGTGGTCTCAGAGCGTAATTGCCAAATTCCCTATAAAACAAATTCCAGCCGCTTTAGCTCACGTTCT
Organism: Conger conger; assembly: GCF_963514075.1. Classification (NCBI taxonomy): domain Eukaryota; kingdom Metazoa; phylum Chordata; class Actinopteri; order Anguilliformes; family Congridae; genus Conger; species Conger conger. The sequence continues at coordinate 36,680,190 of NC_083765.1, read as the reverse complement.
CATTTTGGTGCGTGCCCTTGCACACACACACACACACACACACACATACAGACATACACACATATAACCCCCCACACACACATTGTAGCACACACACCTTTTGGTTATTTTTCTCTATAAATCTCACATTCCCCTAAACACTTTTTTCTTTATTGTCATGAAAAAGCTGGTTTTGATTGGTCCTCCTCTGGAGTCCACGTCCCTTCATGTCGCGGCCCTCAAATGAGCTGGGTCCGTTACAAGCCTGCCCCGCGTTCTCATCAGGAGCGGGGAAACGCGCATCCCGTTCTCTCTCCCATTCTCTCCCCCTGCTCTCTCCCTGCTCTCTCCACCCTGCTCTCTCCCATTCTCTCTCCCTGCTCTCTCCCTGCTCTCTCCCATTCTCTCTCCCTGCTCTCTCCCTGCTCTCTCCCATTCTCTCTCCCTGCTCTCTCCACCCTGCTCTCTCCATCCTGCCCAGAGCCGCAGCCATCCAACCCTCCCGCTCAACTGGGGAGTTTTAGAGGCTGGTGACAAGAATATCCGGATTAAACAGTCTGAACGGAGCGCAATAAAGGGAGAGTCTTACAACACGCAGGACAGAAAAATAACATTATAATCCAGAAAGAATGAGAGAGAGAGAAAGGGAGAGAGAGAGAGAGAGACACAGCGGAGCAAAGCGTCTAATTAAAGTCAAAGAGTGAGTCCTTCAAGCAAGACGCGTAATCCCTCCCAATGACAACACGGATGCGACATTCTCAATCCTTCCCCAATTAAAGAGCGGAGGTCAAATGGTCACAATTACTAAATAAAGCTGAAGACAAAAGGGGGGTACAAAGCTAGAAACAGCCAAGGTGACTGACAGCTGAATGTTCAAGCTGTTCCAGGCTCACTCACAGACCGCCTCGAGGCTCTTTGAGGTGAAGAATCTCACCTCCATTTTATAATGATCTACTGCTATAACCAGCACTGCCACTTCAGCAGTTACCAGTATCACATGGCAACATGTTCAGCGTTAATTAAACTCTAATGATATTTACTTTGTATCCAGGAGGCGTAAATGTACTCTGTAAAAGTAAAATTAATTCTATCAGAGTAGATTTCACAATTAAAATAGTGCTGTGTACTGCAGAGCTGGGTGAATTACGTAATTGTTTTTAAAGCTTACTAAAACTACGCTTTTAGTAAGCTTGTCTGGTGCATTGGAAGTTAGAAACACTCTCAGAAAGTGCAAACCCCACCTTTCAGGCAAGTTCAATCGAGCACAGAAAAGTATTTGAATCCAAAACAATTACATATTTTACTGAGGTCTGGTTTGTGACCACTGTAAAGTGCAAGGTGCTATCCATTCATCTGTATCACTGATGCTTCAGACCAGAGCCTGTAGAGTAGGAGTGTGGATCCAAGGTCAGTGTTGCGCTTCACCTCTTAATGGATAAGGTATGGATAAACAGGGGAAAAACTGCTCTCAGAACTGCCACGGAGTGCTACGGCATTGGTACCCAATCTTTCACAGCCCACAAATTCTGAATGAATATATTTGACCCACCCTCTTTTTAGCAATTACACTGACGTATGTTCCCAAATGGAATTCAAAGGTATCTCACACACATCAAAATAACATTTGTACGGTTACTCACTGCTCACTGAAGGTAGTTGGCACAGCGTTTTATTTGAGTGATATGAATGTCAAAGTAAAGAGGATTATATAGAGTCATTTTTCTTTTGAGAGAAGGGATGCATTTGCAGACAGGCCAGTGAGTAGGATCAGTGCTGTCCATGGTCCTGAAACTCCACGGCTGCTAAATCATCTCATTTTGACATTTAACTCTGGAATACACAATAACTGCTGCATTCATATAAAGAGATGTTGTCCTATGGTGCAGAGAACATTACATTACATTGCAGTTATTAAGCCGATGCTTGCAGTTGATTTGACTAAGCAGGGGCCAATGTGGGTTCAGGGCCTTGCTCAAGGGCTATGGTTACACTGGGGTTTAGTCACGGCACACACACAACAGAGCTAAGTCTGCCGTGACTACCAAACTATAGCCACAGCCGGGCAATATAAGAGGTGCACTCAGTCCACTGAGCTAAACCCAAACCAGTGAACCTGACTGCAGTCTTACAGAGGGGCCTTATTCAGGAGAGGCCATTCACACACAAATGCTACCTCACATGTCTGACCTCTGCACTACAAAGAATACACACCAAGGCAGAGTTTCATTGGAGTGGGATGAATGTCAAAGTCAGCAGTATTATGTACACTCTCAGAAAACATGGATCCAAGAGGAACCCTATCTAGTTGAAGGTGTCCTTGTCTGTGAAAACGGCTGTGTGTCTGAAAGCTTTCAGAACCGATGATAGAGGGTTTAATAAATAGCTAAAAAAGGTTCCGCTATGGAGATGAGCCAAAGAGCCCTTTTCTTTCCGAGGGTGTGCAGCACTTTTTTTTGAGTGAAAGGCTACCATTACAGCCAAGCCGGCGATCAGCACAACAGCTGTGAAATCAACTCATTGTTCATACAGCTAGCTCACGCCGGCCCGGTCCACAGCAGCTAATGCGGCTAACTGACGCACACGTCGACGTTCTCCATTTCCACAGCCAAGGGAACGGCCGAAGGACAGAGCGGCAGCGTGAGCTCCCCAGAGCCTGGAGCCTGCAGACGGCCACGTTGGCCCAATGCTGCGCACCCGCGGCGAAGGGGGCCGCAGAACCGAGCCCTTAGCACGTTAGCGCTCCGCTAACTCCCCCGCCCCCTCGCGATGACCGCGTTCTCAGTCCGGTCTCCGGGTCGCTCGGCGCCCCGTCATTAAATAAGAGACGGTAATGGCGATTTAAAAGCCTCGTTAATCTTCATTGTCATCATGAATATGTATGCTTTATGGACTAAATTATTTATCTTGCCGCAAAAGAAAAAAAAAGAAAAACGTCTCGCGGATGCCGGCGTCCTCCCTCCCCGCTTCATTAATTAACGTTCCGGATTCTTCCGCCCTTCCTGTTTTCAGATCTACGAGATGAAATAAAGAGAGGGGGGGAGCCATCGATTTGAAACTTCCGTCTTTTTTATCTGCGGCGGAGTAGCCCCGCTGATGAGAAGCGATAAAGCTGTCTTTCCTAAGGAAGGAGAGATAGAGGGATGGTAATGATAAAGGTAATGTTGCATATGTTTGGCGAGATAAAAATAATCTTGAACTCAGACGTCTGAGGAAAGGCTGTGGCGATGTCTCTGAAAATGCACCGTCACCTCCACCTCCGCAGCGTTAATTCAATTCAATTTTAGAGCTTTTTACAGATGACTACGCACAAAGACGCTTTACTGAGAAACAGACGAGCAAAAGCCAGGCCCTGGACACTCAAAATAGCAGGCACATGAGGTAAAAGACTCCCTCGTGGGGAGAAAAACCCTCAAAGGGTGGTGAGAAAAAGCTCCCCAGTGGGACGCAATCCCAGGAGGAACCCGGCTATAGAGGGGGAGCCCATCCTCCGCCGGCTGGCAAGATGTAAGGCTAGATGAATATACTGTAACGGAAATGTGTTAAGAAATCCATTATAACAAATCAAATGGGTTTGACAGCTTGGTAATATATTAGCCGGAAAAGCAGGAGGTTCAGATGAGGTGAGGAATAGTAAACAGCTTGAGTGGAGATGCGTCTGTAGATCTAAGATGTGTCAATGTGTGGCGTGAACCCGGGCAGGAACAGGGAAGCGTGAGGCAAAAACGACGCCTCTTTGTTCTGGTAAAAGTGTTAATCAAGGAAAACAGTGCTTGTGAGTGTATGCTAATGACAGGCCATGGCCTCCAACTTAACCGACTCCAATTACTCATTCAGCCATATGCACTTAACTGCATAAAGCACAGAATATAAGCAACAGTTATAATTTAGACAATATTTGACTTTCCAGTATGTGCAACTCTACAGCCCTAATTCAGTAAATAATTAAACAAGCTATATAATCAAGATATGAGGCTGGATTTAACCCCTGCAGAAACAGGGCCCTCCGTGGCACTGAGTCAGAGACCACCGGCCTACATGTGCATCCGCACCCGCGATCAACCGCTAACGCTACGGTCAAACGTCGAACGTGACGGGCGGCGGCTGGCGTGGTCGCTGCCCTGCCAGCCGTGTGTTTTGGCAGCGGTTTTTGGAACAATAACAGCCGTGGCAGGGAGCAACAGAGG